>NW_026571353.1:10204686-10370850 GCF_026225935.1 Boleophthalmus pectinirostris | reverse complement strand
GGGCAAGCGGAGGGGCGCGCAAAGCAGCAGCAGGGGCAAGCGGAGGGCGCAAAGCAGCAGCAGGGGCAAGCGGAGGGCGCAAAGCAGCAGCAGGGGCGGGTGCGGGGCGCAAAGCAGCAGCAGGAACAGGGCGGCGGGCAGCAGTGCAAGCAGCAGCGGCGGGCAGACGGTGGCAAGCAGCAGCGGCAGGCATAGGGCAAGGAGTAGGAGAAGGCATTGTGGAAGCAGGAGTTAGTAATGTGTGTGTGTGTATGTTTGCGTGTGAGGACTTAGAGCGAGAGGCGGGGTCCTGTGCAGGACGTCTGGACGTCACCGGGCCAAGAACCACACGGATCTGTGAAGAGGAACAGAATGTGTCATAAACCAGTGCAACCAGAGCTCACATCTTAAGAGTCCAGCAAAACCAGAGCTGAGAAGAATAAAGAGTTCAATAAACACTCGGCATGGGGCCATATTCAGATTTGGTGTTGCAATTATTATGGCGAAAATAACTGTGATTAACGATTACGTCACAATAATTATTCAAGTTGCTGACAGTTAAAACAGCTTATATTTACATATTTAAACAACTGTACTTTGTTATAAATAAACTGTATAAATAACTGTATTCTTATAATGTATTAAAAGTAGTAGACTATATTATGATTAAAGTTAGGTAAATATGACTTTAAACTCCTCTTTGTTTGTTGTATAGACAACTTGTAAGACCCCCAACTAATTGGAAATCACTTAACCCAATCTAAGAACATACCTATTCCTTTTGGCACTAATCAAGAAACATCTTTAATTTAGCTCAACATATGCCTTCATTTGACATGTGGAACTTGTTACGTAAGTTATACCATTTATATTGTCACCCTGTGAAATGTAACAATGCTAAAAAGCACACGGAAATTCTCTTGAAAATTCAAGACTTGTCCGTATACTTAGTAGGATTTGGGATCTAAATTCTGGGTATGGGCAGATTTTAATGGAGCAGTACAGTGGACTGATTGCGAGGTGATGTGTCATCTTATTTTGTCAGAGTCCAAGAAAATCAGGTGCATCTTTTAAACAGAATTTTAGCCTGAACCATTTGGGAAAAGGCCTGCATGCTTAACTACAATGTTCCAATAAAAGCAGCAGGAGTCCTCCTCTAGTACCTCAATGCAGGTTTTAGTTGCTAAGGTTACTTTTCCACATGTATCGTCTCACTATAGTCACCCTATTATTAGACTCTAGTTGGAGTCAATGGTCAGTTAAGTGACCGCTGGAACCTAACTCATTCTAGGTGGAGTCATGGGGAAAAACATGACACCTGCAGCAGCTATTTAGGAGATTAGAAGCACAAAAGCCCACATTTCTTGGAATGTACCATAAACATGACCTAGACATTGATAAAGGGGCATCTGCTTAACTGATGATTGCTTTTTGAGTAACGTGATGAAAACCCATAAGGACTATGAAACAGAAAAGTGACAAACCTCAAGTTGTCCTCAGAAACGTCTCGTAGTTCGGTGTAGAAGGTTGTTAGACAAAGTCTAGGTGTAATTCTCTTGAAGTTGTGCCTCTTCTATTCAGAAATTGTCGATATAAGCTCTCAGATACAAGTTTCCGATGGCTACCAAAGTTTGCAAAGTTTGCAGTGAGCGCGCATCACTCAAAAGATGCACTTGACAACAGCAGCGCTGTAGTGCTGTGCGTGCGTGCGTGCGCGCCGCCGACCAGAACTTACGTCTGTGCAGTACTGCTTCATCTCGTCAATTACGAACTCAAAAGGTCTACTTATCAAATGTCCAGTGTTTCCAGGTTCCGAATGGGTCTGATGTAGTAAATCCACATGAAACATTTGAACTATGCACAAAGTACTAAATACACCACTAGACACTACTACTAGATAGATAAATACTAAATACGCTAGCTAGATGCTACTTTAGCAAAGCTAAGCTAATGGCGCTCTGCTCCCATTCCTCCTGTACCACTGTCACTGCGCTTGTCTCTGTGCAGAGCCGCTCTTCTGTCTGGATCATGTCAGGAGATCGCACCAATACTTCTGCCCCACTGAAAGTTTAAAACAGTAATTGAGCAGCAGAAAGAAAGTTTGGAGTGAGCGAGAAACTTGTGAGGGACTGGCAAAAGGCGGGGATGGAGAACACAGCTTCTCGGCATCCCGGAGGATGCACCGTGCAACTTTCCTGGAAGTCATTGGATAGATCGATAAAGCCTGAACTTCACTGACAACCGAAACCATCCTGTCGGGATTCAGAAAGGCTGGAATAATTCTAACTGGAACTGGTGCTGAGTCTGACGGCAGCTACACAGAAGAGGAAGCGGCGCCCCGTTTACCCATGGATCTATTAAAAATATTATTGATAGAAGAGGAGACACGTCCACGCAGCATGATTTAGTCCTGTTTTAGTGCTGGTTTAGTCCTGGTTTAGACCTGGTTTAGTCCTGTTAAATCCTGTTTTAGTCCTGGTTTAGCCCTAATTTAGCCCTGGCTTAGTGCTGGTTTAGACCTGGTTTAGCCCTGCTAAATCCTGGTTTATTCCTGGTTAAGCCCTAGTTTTGCCCTGGTTTAGTTCTGGTTTAGTCCAGATTTAGTCCTGGTTTAGATCTAGTTTAGATCTGGTTTTAGTCCTGGTTTAGTCATGGTTAAGATCTAGTTTGGACCTGGTTTATTTTCCGGCAATGAGTGGAATTACAGAAAAAAAAAAAAAAAAAAAAAAAAAAAAAGGGGGTATAGCTCAAAATGTGAAAACAGGAAAATACTGGCGTGTAATCCATTTATTTCAACAAAGTAACTGTAATCCAATTACCTCTCATTGAAACAGTAATTGTAACCAAATACAGTTACTCATAATTTGTACTCTGATTATGTAACTCCAGTACATGTAATCCGTTACTCCCCAACACTGACAATACACAAAAGCACGCCCAGGTCTCATATAAATACAGGAAGATGAACCAGAGCTACAAAAATGCAAATTATAATGTATGTGAAGAAGAGGACGCAGTTCGAATGAGCAAAATCGTTTTCTAGCCTGGCCAGCCAGACCCGTGCCTACAGCTCGTGTCTCCTGCAAAATCGTAAAGCTTTGTAAACTGTTTTCTCACGCTGTCTCGTCGTTTGCTACCTTGTGGTTTTCAAAATAAAAGCATAAAAGCAGATATGATTGAAAACATGCAAAAATCCTGGCAACAAGTGCAGTTTTTCCATTATGACTTGAAGTTGGGCTATGTGACTTTTCCCATGGAGGGTACGCCAAGTGCTTATCGCCATGGAGATGTAGTTGCTTATTGTTATTACCCAGAAAGTTTCACATTATATATTTGGCATTAAACATTTATATTGCATGTTTTTCAAGATACTTCTGACCAGCAATCTAATGAATATGAGATAGATATGTTTTTATGTGATACTATGGCACTTGTCTCCATAGAAACCAGAAAATGGCAGACCCCCCCATGAGAAAAGTTATAGAGCACCTTTAAATAACAAAGGTACTGATGTTGAATTAACAATCTATACATTTAAGCACAGTGGAAAGTGCACTGCCTGTCAAATAAATATGGTGCAATAACTTTAAATGTCAATATGTAAAAACACAGTAAATTGCTTCTACTTCTACTAAATTGTGAATTGTTCCAGTATCTTAAAGGTGCATTGTGTAACTTTTCAGCTGAGGGTTTGTGACCTGCTTGTTTCTACGGATATGTCATTGCTCTGCTTCGAATAATCCTCAAAATGACATAACACTTCTACTTTACATGTATTAAATTACAGTGGGTTTGTCTCAAATAATACAAAATACAGGTATTCTGACTGTGAGCGGGGTCGCCTCTCCACAGATCTGACCTGTAGCTTGGTCTGATTTGGTCTCCATGATGTTAGAAAGGTTTGATGTGTGCTGGGAAACATTTCAGATAAAGCAACAACATCTCCACGGAGAAAAGCGTTTGACGGACTTTCCACCAGAAAAGTTACATAGTGCACCTTTAAAGGACAGCACACTAAATGAGAGCATCTGGGCACACCTCATCCAAACAGTTTTTTATTTTATTTACCACAGTACTTAGCTAGAACAGAGATGAGTCCCTGCAGTGCTTCTCAAGGACAAATAAAAGCAATGATATTTCTGATGTAACCAGCTTCTCCAATGAGTCAACAAAAGTTAAAAAACACTAATTTCTGGGAAATCAAATATACAGGCTTCGAATTTTACAATACCACACAATACAGGACTGCACATGACAAAGCAAAGGGATATATATTTTTACACCTGATTTGAGATTTACAGGGAATTGAATGCAAAATTATTCTAATAAAGTTATAACTGATAGGATTTCTGTAAAGGTTACATTCCAAATTAAGTAACAGTAACATTTCACTTTTTTAAACATGTCTTGATATTGGCTCTTCATAAACAAACAAACAAACAGTATTCAGTATTACAGATAATTACTTTGTGGTACTGTTTTGACAAAATGCATGATACCCCTCTGCTTTAAAGATGCACTATGTAGCTTTTCTGGAACAGGCTCTGCCACCTGCTTATCTCCATGGAGATGTTTTCACTTTGCCTTGAAGTTCCACGGAATGGCATTATGTATCTTCATGGAAACAAGCAAGCAATGCCAAGTTACAGGTCCGATCTATGGAGAGGCGATCCTGCTCACTGTGAGAACGCATGTTTTTAAGGTATTTCTTTACAATGAACTCAATAAATACAAGACTAGTGTTTAAAGATCCTATACATGGAGTTGTGTTTAGTTTCATTTACACATTTGAGTTAACCTGGTTTACTACTATGTTTTTTAGTAGTTGTATTGTGTTTGTATTGTGCATTGTGTTGTTCTGCGATCAGCAGTGGAGTTAGCAATTTGGAGACCCTAGGTGAATTATAGTTTGGGGCCCTCACGATAATGCACCGTTTTTTTTGTTGTTGTTTTTTTATATATATTTATTGTTTGCTTTCACCCATTGTTCATGAAACATGCACATCTCTGTTTATTTGAATTACGGTGGACTGGAAACTTGCTTTATTAGTTCGATCGCCGACTAGATAACCATAACTGAAAGCAGTTAAATTTTTTTGATAGTACAATTACATTTTTGTTTACATCCATTACATATGATTATGATTATTTTTCTTATGGTTATTGTTTAAATGTAAACTACTCTCATTTAATGTTGAGAGAAAATCAAACTGCTCTGAGGCCTCGACCGTTAGCGGCAAAGAGGGCAGTTTTTGGGGGCTCCTCCAGGTTTGGCAGCCGCATACTTTTGCCTAATGGTAGCGCCGCTTCTGACTGCGATTGTCCTTGTCTATCCTGTGTTTGCGTACAACACTTTGGCCAGCTGTAAAGTTTTTAAAGTGTCTATATCTCCAAACCTCAAAACGCTGTGTTCCACCTTGTGATGTCACATAGTGGTCGTTTTCAACAGCTGTCTTTCACATTTATTTCAGTAGAGATTGGCAATTCCAGAACTGAAGTAATCCAAATGATTCTAGTGAAGGTGTGTGGAGTTTAAAAACACAGTGGAGCACTTCATGTATTACCACATGACATCACAAGGTGGAACAGAGTGTTTTGGGTTTTTTTTAAAGAGGAGAACACAGTATAAATATACAGGGTTTCTGTGTTTAATGTGTGAAACATGTGAGGAAACAACATTAAAACAGAGATCAGAAAAGAACGTAATAAACTGTAGATATTGGGGAAGTCAACAATTGAAATACTGTGATACTGTATCGCCAAAAGTCTCAAAATAATATCGAGAGCTGTCACAATATATCCAATTACAAGTTTCTTTGCTTAAATGTATAGTTTTATAGTAGCAGCGGCTAATAAACATAGAGAACTACATATCCCATGATTTATTTCAGTGCAAACAACATGAAGAGATATGTTTTACTTGAATTCTTGGGATTATGACGGTAATAATTCAGACTAAAATCTCGTCAAGGTATTTTAAAAGCAAAAAAAGTGTCCCATCTACAATTATATCAGCCTCTCAGTAAATATCGTACTGTGAGAAGCGTATCGTGATAATATCGTGGATTTTGTTACATTCCTAGTAGATATAGACCCTTTTCATACTGTAGAACATTCTAGGTAAAGCATTAACATCTCCATGGAAACAAGAAGGCCCCTCTGCTAGAAAAGTTACACACTGCACCTTTAAACAAACTACAAAATCAAAACAATTACATTCACACAATCCGGTCTGACACAGGAGACACATTAGACGCTTATATAACATTGTGCAGCCTATTCTACTGTATATACACAACTGAACAATGACGCAGGATTGCTTCGTCCACTACTACTTCCTCGTCTTTCCGTGGCACAAATATTTACAATAATAGACGTCTTCTTCTTCTTCTTCTTCTTGTTTGTGGCTCAACAACCTATAACGATAAAAAAAAAAAAGAAATTATAAAAAGGCATTAGCTCTGATTTGACGTTTCATGTTTGCTCGGGCTGTGTGTAGCGTACAAAAGCTCGGACGCCGCGGTGAAAGGCCCGGTGAGAGAGAGAGCAGGTGTTGAAGTACATAATGGCCCCGCGTTTTCAATGGACTCCCCGATCTGTTTTCCGATTAAGGGAATGAACCTCCCCTTTGTCCCCGGCGACCGACAATACCAATCCCGGCGACCACTTGAACGCGCCGTCACCCCTCGGCACATACGGACGCGCACTTAAGGTAGTATCCGCCGCGGTAACTTCTCACTCGCGGGCGCTCGTTAGCCGGGACCAATTTGGACGCAATTACCCGACGGTGACTTAACCTCCGCGCGTCGAAGCGGGGAGACCATCTGTTGTGTTCGCCGGCGCATTCAGGCTCACAAAAGGTGGGCTGATGCAGGTAACGTGGCTGACAATGGACGTCTATTGCAATCCTCTAATTCAAACCTTGTTCCATTTGTGTTTTCTTGCAGCGAATACCAAAGTAGCCTAAACATCAATACTGGCTCTTCTTATTTATATAAAACTTGTCAATGTAATATTTTGCGAAAAACAGCCACATCAAAATATTATTAAAAAGCGGAGAAATACAGTATGTGTGATGGCTTCGTTTTGGGCTCAAGGTCGTTAGCAAAATAAATTGTTAATACAGTCTTTAAATGGTGTTTGTATAAAGAGAAGAACATATGGGAAGCAGTGTTTGCCTGAGAAGGGTCCAGAACATTTTGAGAAATAAATTGATCTTGAATTAGGTTTCAGATGATAAGGGCTTGTGAGGAGGTTTTAGTGAATAATAAGCTAAGAATACAGTAATAGTACAGTAATTATAATTTTCAATAAGCCAAATATGTGTAAATGAAACTCCTAAAGGTGCACTGTGTACATTTGAGATGTTGTTGCTTTGTCTTGAATGTTTCACAGCCTTTCTATCTATATGGAGACCAAAGTTACCGGACCAAGTTACAGGTCAGATCTGTGGAGAGGCGACCCTGTTCACAGTCAGAATGCCTGTTCTTTTTGAGCAATAGAAACACCTGTAATTGAGTCGGTGTTAGAGAGCTGTTTAATGTCATACTGTGGGACATTCCAGACAGAGCTGTGACATCCATTGAAACAATAAAGTGATGGACTTCCAACCAGAAAATTACATGGGTAATTAGACGCTTACAAGAGTCATTTTGAGTAAAATAGGAGCTTTAAAATGGTTAAATGATAAACATTTGGATGGAACGCATTACATTACTACTGCTGTTGTGTATTTGAACATCTTGATCCCTGTGCCCTGATTTTTCATCTGTGGTTGTAACCCAGATCCAAAGTACTTGGTTGTTTTACCAAATGAAGGTCAGTGGATCATGAGAGGAGCATGACTCAGCCTGGCTCTGCTCTCTGTCTGTCTGAAGGTGCTTTCATACAATGGGACGAACCAAAGCAAAGTCTGCATCTTGGATACACATGCCTACAGTATATGTACCTCTGGGTTGGAGTGCGACTGTGGGATCATCAAAATTCCCCATTTTGAGCTCAAAAATAAAAACGTATGTTTTTTGTCACATAAAGTGAAATTGCAAGACAGATTTTAAACTCTGTATGGCTGATTACATTTTTTTGCTGATATTATCACATTGTATGTCAGTGCTGCTCTGTTTAATGCAGCTATAAATACACTTTTCTGTTCCTCTTATGGAGAAAATAAATAAATAACTTGCAAATTTTTCAAATGTATGATGTGTTTTTGGACATTAGTTACCGTACTACATTGGTTAGCCTTTGTCGTGAATTCAAACAAATGTTCATAAAGTGTTTGTCTGAAAGAATGAAAGTGGGCAGGACATTTGATTGAGTAACATGTGGCTCTAACCAATCACAATAGAGTGTACATTGTACATATTATCAAAGTTATATCATGTCATTAGAATGACAGCTAAACATGATGAAATACTGTTGTACCTGATGGTTTGAATCCTGTGAGCTGAACCACCTGTAAACACACAGATATTAGTCATGTGATTATTAAGTGCTGTTTCAGAATCTGAATGCTCTAATAATTACATTGTAATAAACTACTGAGTGTACTCACTTGATTTCCTGATGATGGTCTTATAGAGAAACTGACAAAACTCTCATTTCTGAAACTTTCTGCAAAACAACAATGGCAAATATTTATCAGTTTTTCAGGGATACAAGGCCAAAAGCAACAATGCACTGGCTCAGACAAAACCCTCATAGATGCCTAAATCAAATACAAAATACTAGTGAGAGACAGACTTTTGACTTTTTTTTTCTACATTTTGTGAATCTTTGCATACCATTTTTGATGACCAGAGATGTGGATGCAGAGCTGGGGGGACCAGAGGCCTCACTGGTTTCTGGGCTGGAGGGAATGGGGGGATAGCGCCCCCATGAGGTCACAGGTGCACGCTGAGAGGGCAAGAAGCTGCTAGGCTGGGAACAGTTCTGTAACAAGCATTGGATAACATTTCTTTACATTTTCATTTCATTTAATAAACATAGCCTCCACAAAATTGTAGTTCCACAATTTGTAACTGGCAAAATCTAAAATGAAGGGCAATGAAATCAATTAATTTTGAAATAATAATTAATAATTCAATTAGATACGTTTATGGCGGTTTTCTGAGACACAAAGACACTGCAAAATACAAGAGTGCAATTTAAAAAAACTGAAATCTATGAACAAAAACTTTGAATTGAAAATCCACAAATCTTCAACTTTATAATTTTAATGGTCAAGTTTAATGTCTATTCAACGGACATGTTGCTGCTGGCTCATTGTTCAACAGTGAAACAATCATTTCACCTTTGTTAATTTAAAGCCATAGTATGTAGCTTTTTTTTTTGCCAAAAATTACTCAAATAAAAACTGCTGAGGGTTGTGTTTATTGCACTGAAAAAAATAGTGTGTCTTGGGTTTGTGGGCTTGCATCTCCACAGACCTGACTCTTTGACCTCCTCCTGCCTGTTTCCATGGAAATGTTGTTTCTTTGGCTATAATATTTCACAGTATGCCAAAAAACGTATCCATCCCTATCAAGAATGTTCCAGAGTATGGTTTTAACTTTCTATTTCCATAGAATCATGCAGGTGACTTTCCACTTACAGGAAGTTACATATTTTCACTTTTATTTTATGTGGATTTATTTTATGTTGTGATTATATTATATCTTCTGAATAAAAAAAAGTCCTCAAAAATGCAGCATATAACATGAAACCTTTCTATGCTTCAAAATTCTGAAACCAGCATTAAAATTGCAATATTTTGAAATCCTAGCAGTCTTAATATAATATGCATTTAAAGAAAGACCTGGATGTGTACTTCGGATCCATAAATATTAACAAAGTTGCTTTTAAGGAACACATATTATGCATTCTTGTCGGTTTAATTTCACATTAACTTGTCACTGGAGCTCCCTCTGCTGTCAGCAATGGGAATAAACAATCAGAAAGTAAACAAATAAAGTCCTTATCCCCCATGAATGCTATACTAATCGAGCCATGCTTTCTTTGGGACCACAATTTGATAGAGATAGATTCCGGTGATGGCCTATAGGTGTAAAAATCGCATAGGAGAAGTCTGGATTTTTACCTATGATGCAACAAAACTGGCAAAATGCAAGCTTTTTTTTTTTTGAGTGCAGAAGATATCTTTGAATTAATAGCTTCATGAAACAAGCAAGAATGAAGCCAAATACAACACCAGGTATGCGTCTGATGAGGGGACAACAACATAACGCGATTAAAAGCTCTTAAAAGTCAATTTAGCATAATATGTGTGCTTTAAAAAAATGCTCATAGACTCACGGTGAAAGATAAGGCCTTCCTCTTTTCTTTGATCCTCTTGATGGCATTCCTCACCTAGAGCAGAAAAAGCAGTGACTGTTGTGTCCCAAATAGCACATACACACACATACACACACACACACGAACACGCACACAACCCTGACAATGGACTGAATGCTTTCTTACCTCACTGTTGTATACGGCATAGACCAGGAAAATATACAGGCCCTATGGAGAGAGACAGAGCAGAGGTACATTAGGGAACGCATAGGAACACACACAACAAAAAGCATTCATTCGTGGCTTCCATTTAGTGCACCGGGCTTTTCCTTCTTCTGCTAAATATCTCTTTATGCTGTTATCTGTGTGGCTTTCTACTCCCTCTGGCTGGGCTACGGCTCGCTTCACACCGCCGCGGTTCACTATGGCTCACCTCAGCTCCAAATTGAAAAAGTTAACTGTGGAAATATGAAATAAACTTTTGAATGCTAAATGTTGCATGTGCTTAAAGGTCCTATATTACGCAAAACTGACTCTTGTGAGATTTTAGTCATGTTATAATGTTGTTACCTCCTCAAAACATAGCTTTGTGTTTTGTTTCATTCACACATGTTTGAGTAATACTTTATTATTACTTATCAACAACTCCAAAGCTCAAAGTGCAAAGTTCCACCTTGTGATGTCATGAAGCAGTAGTTTTCAAATGAACAACTACCGTATTTTCCGCAGTATATATAGGGTACACTCAAAAGTCTCCAACCCCATCAAAAAACGACTGCACGCCCAAAATCCAGAGCTTCCTATACATGAATCCACTCGGGTGTCCCAACACGACTTCAGTAAACTACAAAGCCACACGACCTGCAGCACACTCAACCACGCACGGAGCAGACAGCGACCACGCAGCGAAGAACACCCGCAGCCACCCGCAGCCACACTCATCACGCCACGCGGACGAGGAATGGATCGAAAAAGCGAGTGCAGTGTGCCACTTCTAGACACAACTGAACAACTGAGTCACTGCGAACACGCCAACAATCCAGCGGTCCCAGACAGCACCCTCCCTACACGCCACAACTGAACAAAGCCCAGAGTCACCGTGAACGCGCCAAACAAAGTCTGACTGACCCATCGAACTGTTGTGTTTCGTTTAAAGTCCGGTGTGGTTTATTTGTGAAAAAAGTTATGACAGTGCATCTTATAATCCAGAGCGCCCAATAGTGCGGAAAATACGGTACTAGGAATGTAACAATAACCAAAATATTGTAATAGTGTATCGTCAGAAATCTCACAATAATGTCGGAGGCCATCACAATATATCAGGGTATCCCTGGGTTTGACTACCCCTGATTTAAGACTTTTTTTAAGACCTTTTTAAGACCACTTAAATGAAAATAAAGACCAACGTCGCACCCATTATGCGGGCAAAAAACACCGGGTCTTATTCTAATAATGACCAACCAACTATGGTACTATAAATAGAATCCAAGGCTACGTTTATATGATGACGGTCCTAACAGAAGATACAAAAGTGGAGTAGCGTCTTCACTTTTTATTCTGCGTTTAGACAAGCATTTTTGGGAGGAAATCTGTGTGCATATGGTGACGCAAAAGTGTGTGGAATTGGATTGGGTATGCATGCCAGGCGATGGTGATGTATGTGACGTAAACGCGTATGTGACGTGAGCAGATCTGACCAGAGTTTTGCGTCTTGGGGAGTGTAGATGGAACTGATTGTTTACTCATTGCTGCCGGTGCTAAAAACAAAGTATTGTTTGCGCATACTCCAAATTAGATGTTCATTCACGTTACGTTATTTCACGTTGTTGTTTTTTTTCCCCTCCCTCTATTTAACATTGCACTGCAGCCTGGTTGAGTAAACAGAAAAACAGGCTAATGAAATTTAAGAGCTTTGTGAAAAAAATAAGACTTGGACAACATAATTTAAGACTTTGTAATGCCTTAATTTAGGAACATGACATTTAGGCCTTTGTAAGACTTTTAAGACCTCGCAGCTACCCTGTATTTCGAAATACAAGTCTCTTTGCTTAAAATAATAGTTATCCAAATAAACTTGCCTTGCCATGGCAAAAAAATAAAAAAAGGAAACTACATAGACCATGATCCTTTGGTGATGTCAGTGCAGACTACGTGAAGAAAAAGCTTTTATTAAGTACTGTTAAATTTTAATTCTTCATATTATTACAGTACCAAAGGCTTTTAAAGGCTTTTAAAAAAGAAAAAAGTAGCATATTGACAGTTTTATAAGCCTCCACAAAATATCGCATTAAGTATCAAAACGGGGGATGCATATCATGAAAATATTGTATCGAGGGATTTTGATATTGTTACATCCCAAACAGCTACCCTTTACCTTTTGTTCAATAGAGATCAGCAATTCTAGGGCTGTAATTGTCCAAGTGATTCTAGTGAATTTGTATGGAGTTTAAAAATACAGTGGAGCACTTCCTGTATTATTACATGACATCACAAGGTACAGAGTGTTTTCTGTTTGAGAGGAGAGCTCGGCTTGAATTTACAGGTTTGTGTGTTAAACGTGTGAATGAAACAAAACACAACTCCAGGTTTTTGAAGAGAAAACAACATAGATGTGAAAATAGCATAATATGGACCCTTTAATAAGTTCAAAGATGCGACAAATTAAATGATTCAGGATCAGCTCAGAGGGTGAAAACAATAACACTAACTTCCATTTAAATGACACTGCTTTACTTCACACATGCCTACAGATTTGTCTCTTGTTTGGCACTGCAGACAGTAGAAAGCAGACAGTCCCGTTCACAGCCTCCTACCTCCAGCGGAAGAACTCCTCCAGCAGCCTTATCTGCCCTCAGCTGGACACTGGCTGTAAATCTAAATTAACTAGCAGCTCTGGGGTCACGCAGGGGCCAGCTCATTCTGATTAATTAAAGACCAAGGGGAGTGCTGAGAGGGCCACAACCACAGACGAGAACACAGTGAGGAGCTCAAGTTTCACGTTTTATGAGCAAATCATGTTCAAATGCAGTAAAAGTGTGTCAGAAGCGACCAGGTGTACTACTTTCACACAGGAGTAGTAATAGTTTTTAGATTTTACGGCACACTTAAGTAGCCAAGATGTGTAATTATTACTGCTACTGTTACTTCAAAATAGTGTAATAATACTACTCAATTTCAATACTAGATACACTTGATACACAATACTGATTCTGACACCACAGGGAAAGAAGTCCAAGATAGCCTAAATACTTCTGTTGTGTGTTTGGTAACAAAACATTTTAAGAGTAAAGTTACTTCAAATGCATACTCAAATGAAAATAAAGGTATGCCGTGTAAATAAATGAGTACTGAATTCAAAATCTTATTTAAATCACAAGCGACAAACCGGATTTTAAACTTTTCTTTATCTATGATCAAAACTGTCTTTAAAGTGACAGTTCAGAATTTTGGACATAGGGCCTTATTTCCTAGTGAGCCAGAGTGTTGGAGACGTGTGGAGAGACTTTTTAAAATATTCCATCCAGTCCTTGTATTTGCAGAGGTCGCTGGTGCTAGGCTAGTGCATGTCAGTGGCCATAATTAGCCTGCCACTAAAATCAGTCTTACCCACTCCACAAAACACCCGAAACAAATCTATTATTACACCAGACTGTCGATGTGAATGTCTGTGTTGATAGAATAATGTTTGAAATAAAACTAAACTAAACTTGCATCACCTGAATTGTTGCATGTTGAGGGACTATTTTCTCATATATCAGTCCGCCGCTGCCAACCTTTCTATCAGGAAGTACAACTCGCTGCTGTTGCTCAGACATAAATCCTTCAAATGCAAGGGTGATTTTACTTCTAAAATTATTCTATCAACGCAGACATTCACATTGACAGTCTGGGGTAATAACAGATTTGCTTCGGGTGTTTTGTGGAGTGGGTAAGACTGTTTTTAGCGGCAGGCTAACTATGGCCATTGATATGCACTAGCCTCGCCAAAGAAACAGAAAATGCACACCAAAATTCTTGTAGAGGTGCAAATGCAAGGAGCAGCAAGACAAAAGTGAAAAAATGCATAGCACATTAAGATGGCCGATGTCCAAAAGCTTTTTTTACTTTTAAAATAACGTTTTGGCAAAAAAATAAAGCCTTCATCAGATATTTTACTTCTGTGCTGTGGTCCTAATCAAGAAAAATATATGATGAATGTTTTTTTTGCCGAAACGTTATTTTAAAAATAATTAGTCAATCAAATCAAATATCGGCCATCTGAGTGTGCAATGCATTTTTCACTTGTGTACTAGCCTAGCACCAGCGACCTCTGCAAATACAAGGACTGGATGGAATATTTTTAAAAGTGTCTCCAACACTTTAGCTCACTAGAAAATGAGGCCCTACGTCCAAAATTCCGAACTGTCCCTTGAATGTAGTTCTTTAATATTATGTGACATTAAACAAAAACCTGGAAAGCATTGAGAGCGATGAAGACGTAAGCCACCACCACAGACAGGTGCACCAGGACCCCACAGAGCCAGGTGAGGCCTAGGACAGGGAGCAGGATGAGCACGGGGCGGGTCACTGCCCTGGGAATACACACAAACATGCAACATTTATGTATTGCCATAAGTAAAACAGATAAAGTTAACGCAAAACATGCACAATAGGTAGTCCTCCAGCTAAGGTAATAATAACGACGAAGCCTAGCCAAAGATCTAGAGATGGGTCCTCTGGTGATGATGATGAATTTCGCTCACAATGGATATACCTTAACCTCAGTGGACTGTCATCTAAAAATCTTAAAAGGTTTTGAATACTAAGATATGGTCAGTAGTCTTTTATATGGCTGATTATAAAAAAATAAAATAAAATTAAAAAATCTGATCTTTTCAAACCTTTCATGATCCAAGATAATATTTTATGTCAACATCATGTTTTGACATTTTCAATTGATCTGTTCTTTCATAATATAGTTGCTTTACATATGAATCGCTGAATAGCTTTGACCTGCACCTACAATGACCTCTGCTCCAAACACTTGAAAACGTTCTTCTTCTTATTATTTTTTTTTAAGATGAAGGACTGAAGGAATACGGACTTTTCAAGGTATTCCGATAATGCTCCTGTCTCTAACCCCCAGCGCACTCTCAGGTATAGATTTGATGGCGAACAACTGTGCCATTTCTTTTATTTTGGCGCTCACATTTGGAGAGATCCCGGTGCTTAGATGTCCAATGAGCTTTTCGTGGGTCAAGGCAGCCGAGGTTGTTTTTGTTCACGGGACCATTGTCGTGTAGCACCTGGGCAGAGTGATGAGTTTTAAGACTGTAGTGTATCGGCAAGGACAAAAGCTGCCTCTCAATTCACTTTCTTGCCTCTGTATTTCAGTTCAGAGTTGGTTTTCTGTTTGTCTGATCTTCTCAAATTGTCACAGAGTTTTTGAATGTCATTCTATGGTAAAGAAAAGATGAGGAAAGCACAAAATGTAGAGTGGGAGCTGATAAGAGGGTCAGATATGGTGGAGTAATATCGATTCATAGTAGAGCTGACAAAAGTATAGAAAATCTGATACAAATAGATGCTAAAACTAGTATCCCAACTAGATTTGAGCAGGTATCGATACTAAAAAGTCATTCAGAGCTGGACAGAAGTTAACTTTTCCTCTATAGCTTTATACTGATCTTGAGTTGTATCAGAACAAGTATAAGAGCACAGTAAGTAGTTACTTGTAAATCCTGCATATTTACAAGTACATGTTTTTTTTATTTCCATTATCTTGTCTTTTTATATGCATTGTCCTTTTAATAAATACAAATATAAATACATAGACTACTATACACCCATGGACCAAAATGAAGCCTACCTGGATGACTGAGGGATTGCATAGAAATAAAACATGGCAATATAAAAGAAGAGTTAGATTTAGATTACTCTAATGGACTTCTCATTGTGAGACAGCTACAGTACATTCAGAACTCTCCTGACTTGAACCGAGCACATGCATCCTGGTCTCAGAGAATAGACTTTAAAGCAGCTCTGTTTGTGTACAAGTCTCTCCATGACCTAGCATCAAAATACATCTGTGACAGGAGGTCAGGGACCAGCCTCCTGCTGGTGCCCAGAGTCGGGGCTAAACATGTGCAGTCAGTGTTTCAGTTTTATGCAGCTAAAACCTGGAACAGTCTTCCTTAACATGTGAGACAGGCCTCTACTTTGACTGTTCTTTAAATGTTTAAATTCAGGCTCATAACAGTTCTGTTTAGCTGTGCATACGACTGAAAGGGGTTTATACTGCACTTTTCACTCTTCTCTTTTAATGTTAATTTTACGATGATTATTTATGTTTTGATTTGTTTGTTTTGTAAGTTTAATGTATTTCGTATTCTGTAAAGTACTTTGATAAACTTTGAATTGGAGCCAGGCTGGCGCCACCTAGTGCCTCTGCTCAATTTCATTTCTCTCGAGAGACTAGGTCTGGAATCAAAATACAAAAACAAGCAAAAACACCGGAAGTTTGAGTTTGGGCACCAGCCAACCAGGGAAGAGAGGATTTAAAGCTGGAACAAAGAGAATGTTTGGTGAATTTTATCAAGGGAAAAGACGTTTTTGCCCTTCTTCCTACTGGATTTGGGAAAACCTTAATATACCAGTTAGCTCCGTTAGCGGCGCATTGCATACATCATGACCAAATAGCAGTGATTGGTTAAATGAAAAAAAAAAAAAAACACCTACCATCATGTGAACAAATCCTAATGCTGCAAGGTCAGATGGTTTCTACAAAGTGAAACCGGCTGATGAATCAGGCTATACGAATTGTACTACCCAAATAAACTTGCCTTGCCTTGATTTTGCTGTGTAAAGGTCATTTTAATCATCTTTAAGCTCCTAAAACTACTATAGTATATACTATACTGAGGGGAAAAATATTCATCTAAAAGAATAAGTTAAATGTTTTATAGAAAAGAAAAAAGTAAAAGTAGAAGTTCTATAAGTGAATTAGTCGATAAAAAGTTGAGAAGAAAAGACCAAAAACACAGTTTTTGGTCCAAAATGGAATACCTCTCCCTCTTTCATCAAAACCAAAAATTCCATCTAAAATGCAGGGACCACTTGTGCACAAGGAACATTTTTGAAGAGTTTAAACATTCACATCACAAAATAAAGGTGTTATCACACATTTTTATTAGTCTAATCGTAACTATTGTACAATTTATACACATTTTGGTCCAACTTAACATGGTTGGTAGGTAAGTTATGGAGTTAAATCTATGTAATATCCGCTGCCTGTGTCCATCCAGAAAGTCCAATTTAAATAAAATTATAAACCTCACAAAACACACACATTTACAGTAAGGATGTATGTTTTTTAAGGTACTTTTTGACCAATAAAAGACCTGTTTTTGATGAGTTGAATGCCCTACTGTACAGAACAATACTATCTCCATAGAGATATTACTGTAGACCACTCACCAGAAAATTCGCTTAGTGCACCTCTAAACCCAGATTATTGGATCTGTAAATGTTGAATGTTTCTTATCTATGTTATAATGTTGTTCCTCATCAAAAACATATTTGTGCTGCGTTTTTTTCATTCACACCTTGTGGTGTCAGGTGGTAATACCAGAAGCGCTCCCGTGTTTTTAAACTCCATACATCTTCACTAGAAATAGGCCTGGAATTCACAAAGTCTCCTGAACAAAAGGTAAAAGATGGAACAGAGCATTTTGAACTTTGGAGATGTAGACAGGCTAATAATACAGGGTTACTCAAACATGTGAATGAAACAAAGCGCAACTCCAAATATGTTTTTGATGAGGTAACAACATAATAACGTGACTTAAAGCTCACAAGAATCAATTTTGCATAATACAGGACCTAACAATAACTAACTAACTAACTATCTAATAATACTCCGCATAGTTCGTAGAGACATCAAGGGTTATAGTAAACTTCAGAATACTGCACTGACATCCGTAACCATGGCAACTTAAATTTAGCTCAGAATGAGAGGAAGAATTGTGTTTCAACCTTGCATGTGATTATGTGTACGTATGCAGGGAGGTTATCTTCTTTAGTACTGAGTAACAGAATGGAACATATTTAACTTGATTAGAAACCTCATTTTTACTTAGATAACAGACATAAGAGACATGTGTTGGAGGTTTGTTAGGGTGTCACAGTAGATTTCGAATGGTCTTGATGTATTTTGAAACTAGAATCCCACATGCTAATAATAAAAAAACACAACTCCAGGTATGTTTGTGATGAAGTAACAACATTATAACATGACCTAAAGCTCACAAGAGTCAATATCGCAAAATGTAGGACCTTTAAAATACGTCCTAGGATAATTTTTCGCAGAGTTACAATCGAAATCTCAAAAGTATCGGAAAATCAGGTACAAATCAAGACTAAAACTAATATTGAAACTAGATACTTACTAGATACTCAACTAGATACTCCTTTGTGAACAGTTTTAGTGTAAACAAATCTAAGACCTCATGCTAAGATAAAGAAGCACGATTATTTTGTCTCTGAAAATTACATTCTATTACTTAAAAATGGAGCATTTTTATTTTCATTGTTATATTTTTAGCTATATCGAGTGTCTGGTGAATTCCTTAATATCGAAATCGAGTTTGAACAAAGCATTTCGCCCTAATCATAACAGAAAAAGGACAAGTCAATACTCAAATCTAATACTCCTACTACTCTAATACTTTAGTCAGTTACAGCCCACAACTACAAGTACAAACAATACTAATTCATTTTATTTAAACAGTTTTGTCCTCCTATAATGTGAGAAATTGTTTTAAGGAACCAGTGTAATATCATGCTGAAACAATGGTTAAAAAAAATACTAAAATTCAAACTAAATAAAAGTGCAAAATGAAAAATAGTAAATCATTTGATGAAAATTACATTCAGAGCATCAAATTTCATATCACACATTAAAAGATAAAGATGTCTATTTGTCTGATGTTCTACGTTATAATGTTGTTTCCTCATCACAAACAGACCTGGAGTTGTGTTTTGTTTCATTCACATGTTTAACACACAAACCCTGCGTATTCAGGCTGGGTTCTTCTACTTTGTGATGTCATGGGGTGATACAGGAAATGTGTTTTTTAACTCCATGCATCTTCACAATAATCATTTGGATGATTTCAGCCGTGGAAATGTCGATCTCTACTGAACTAAAGATAAAAGGTAGCTGTTAACTTGAAAATTCCACAAAGTAACATCACAAGGTGGAAGAGAGCATTTTGAGCTTTGGAGATGTAGACAGATATATAATAAAGGGTCACTAAAACATGTGTGAATGTAACAAAACACAACTCCAAGTTCTAACATGGCTTAAAGCTTACAAAAGTTGATTTCGCATAATACAGAGCCTTTAAGTCTTTTCCATAGTGTAAAAATCAAGTTTGAAATTGTAGTATTGTAACATTTGTCTTCAACTCAAGGTCATATTTTACACATTTAAAAATCTACGTGTATAGACTTTTGTTTAGATTTGTATTACGTCTAGAATAACTTAGGCAGACCTATTATACAAATCGCCTTTTCAGAGTTTTTTTTTAACTATGGTAAAATTGTTTCCTCTCACCATTTACCCAAACAAAGTTGTATTTGGAGGGATTCAGTTTGGGAATCTTTATTCATTCAAGACCTTCAGTAATTTGTTGACACTAGTTCAGGCATCTAAAACTGGCAATACCTGTTTTAAATTTTACTGGAGAATTAATATTGTTCACTACAAAATTATTTTCATATTACAAGTACACAGTATGGTATGTAAAAAGTAAAAAAAAACCTGCTACGAACACTAGGGATGTAACGATATCCAAATCTCTCGGTACAATATTATCACGATATGCATCTCACGGCACGATATTTATTGCGAAATTTTGAAGAGGCTAATGTAATTGTAGATTATATCATTATACTGTAGAATGCTTTTTTGCTTTTAGAATACCCTGACAAGATTTTGATGTGAATTTTTAAAATCATAATCGCAAGAATTCAAATAAAAAACATATTACTTCATGTTGTCTGCACTGAAATGAATCATGGGATATGTAGTTGCCGATGTTTATTAGCTATTGGTACTATAAAAGAATGCATTTAAGCAAAGGATTTTGTAATTCGATATATTGTGACAGCTCATGGTATTATTGAGAGACTTCTGACGATACGATATGACGACATTTCGGTTACTGTTTCATCCAAATATTAAAGTTACTGAAGTAAATGTTGCGTTTTCAAGACGTCATATCGCAGATCAACTCTCGTTTTCACCTCTACCAGAATATGTCCACTGCTCTGTTGTTTCGTGTTTCATTTATTAAGTCATTTTTGATGAATATTGCCTGTGGATAACGTGGATCAATACCATAATAATCCACGGGTGTCAGATTTTATCTATATAGCAGCCACAAGCACAATAAGAAAGAACTGCACAGGTAAATGTATCAATTATGCAAGATTTCCAAAAACTAAATAACTCCAGGTATGTTTTTGATGAAGGAACAAAATCATAACAGTAAATAGCCTATATTAAATCACAAGTACACAAGTCCAAATTATGAGTATCACCAAACGTGCTACTGGTCTTCTTACTTCTTGTATGTACTTAAAACCAGGTATAATACAATAATGGTCTTTCACTTCACAGAGTGAGAGGTAAAAGTGAAATTAATTTGGCCAGAAATAATGAAAACAAAAACAGCTGTGTCCGTAGCAGGTGTGTAGCCGATAAGCCTGAGTACTCCCACAGCAAACTCCCAAATTAAACTCCTCCCCCCTCACATACTGCTGCTATTCAGCTCTTTTATTAAAGGTCCTACATTGTCCTACATTGTGTGAAATTGACTCTTGTGAGCTTTAAACCACGTTGGATGCTGTTACGTCATCAAAAATATACCTGGAGTTGTGTTTTGTTTCATTCACACATCTTTGAGTAACTGTTTATTATTAGTCTGTCTACATCTCCAAAGCTCAAAATGCTCTGTTCCACCTTGTGATGTCATGAAGCAGTAGTTTACTGATTAACAGTTTCCTGTATCACCAGATGACGTCACAAGGTGGAACAGAGTGTTTCCTGTCTGAGAAAAGAACTCAGCCTTAATATGCAAGATTTGTGAGTTATCCATGTGTGTATGAAACAAAATACAACTCCAGGTCTGTTTTAATGAGGAAGCGACATTATAACATAGATCTATAGTAGATTAATTCCATGCTGATTGTGTTGTGATAGCGCTCTGAAGGGGAGTGCTGGGAGCAAAAGGAGCATGGACTCAAAAACGCATGAAAAATGAAACTGAAACTAACAAAACATTTTAATACCATATTTTTCGGACTATAAGGTGCACCAGAGTATAAGGCGCAATATCAGTAATGTTGAATTCTCTCGTCTATTTTCACACCTACGGCGCACTGGATTATAAGGCACATTAAGCAAAACAAACGGACGACACTTGAGACTGATCCCTTAGCCCACGCGTCCACAATCCATTGGCATTGGCAGTGGCGAAGCTCACCTGGCGTTGCCTCCCTGTTTTGGTGAATGTGTATTATGAATGTGAATGTGGGTGGATAACTTAAGTAAAGTAGAGTAATAATGTGTTTAATGCAGTTTGCGCACATTTGTTTATGTTTTACAGAAATGAAACTTAAAACCACATGACTAATTTGCATAAACAATCAAACTGTGAGGCTCCTGACTACAGTAGCCGTAACGCACCGACATGCCATCAAGCTGTGTGGCTTCATAGTTTACCAAAGTCGTATTAAAACATTTTGACAGATTTTTGAGCGCGGTGTACCACATAAAATCGTTACGAGGTCAGTAAGCACAACCAGAATTAATACATAAGTGGCACCGGATTATAAGGCACACTGTTGATTTTTGAGAAAATTAAAGGATTTCAAGTGCACCTTATAGTCCGAAAAATAGGGTACACTATTTTCGGTGAATATAGCATTTTAGAATAACAATAAAAGGTAATATGTTCTCTCTAAATGTTACACATTTTCAGTTAATACCCCATAGAACTGTAATATTGCCTCTTTAATGGAAACTAAATAATAGTGCACTACTCTCACCACGTAAGGTCAAAGGTCTGCATCTTGGTCGCTGAACTCGGGCTCAACATCTTGGTCCGTCGGCGAGCGCTGGAGACCGTCACCATGACGACGCGACAGAGGACCACGGAGTTGACCTGGAGGCAAAAGACAAGGGTTTGAACAGGAGCAGAGAGTGCATTCACTATTGTACAACCTCTTAGAGTCTGGCAGCACTAAAATTCAACCACGTCTCTCCGGGCTCCTAAACCATCATGTATGTGAGTGAAGGACAGCCATTCAGAGTATAATAACAACAGAATACAATAGTGACTCAAACGCTTGTAGTGAGGGCCCATTTCATATGCAGAATAACAACCGAATAACAACCAACTTGAAAAAGCAGATTAAAGTGGCAATGATAGGTTAGACTACCCATTTTACTAAAACACAGTTAAGATCTTTAAATTAAAGATTTTGCAAAGAGATGTAGAATTTCTTTCCCAGTCTGGCCATTTTTAGGCTATTTTTTAGGTAATTTTTTAGGTCAGAGATCTTCAACAGGTGGGTTGCAGAGGTATTGCGGGGGGTGCGCTCCATCACATCTGTCTCTCTCTCGTCATCAAACCGCAAACACGTCAATGCTGTCGTTTCTTGTTTGGGTACATGTGAACAAGTTTGCACCGTTACAGCTTTACTTTTACGCACAGCAAAACTTAAGCTCTGCACGTACTACTACTCATTGGGAAGGGGTCAGGCATCTTCATTCCCAGAGTCGTGTCTTTCCTTTCACTCCTCAGATGGGAATGAGTGGAAAAGTTGCATGGCCCAAATCAAACTCTGAGGGTGCGCGTTGTGGATCATGACACCAAGTTAGGGAATTCCATAACTGTTACCCACATACACTACTGTTCAAAAGTTTGGGGTCACTTAGAAATGTCCTTATTTATTGAAAGAAAAGCACTGTTTTTTTCAATGAAGATAACTTTAAACTAATCAGAAATACACTCTATACATTGCTAATGTGGTAAATGACTATTCTAGCTGCAAATGTTTGATTTTTGGTGCAATATCTAGGTGTATAGAGGCCCATTTCCAGCAACTATCACTCCATTGTTCTTTCTAATGATACAGTGTCTTTCCTCATTGTGTCAGAAGGCTAATGGATGATTAGAAAACCCTTGTGCAGTCATGTTAGGACATCTTAAAACAGTTTAGCTGGTTAGAAAAGCTATAAAACTGACCTTCCTTTGAGCAGGTTGAGTATCTGGAGCATCACATTTGTGGGGTCAATTAAATGCTCAATATGGCCAGAAAAAGAGAACTTTCATGTGAAACATGACAGTGTATTCTTGTTCTTAAAAATGAAGGCTATTTCATGCGAGAAACTGCCAAAAAACTGAAGATTTCCTACAATGGTTTGTACTACTCCCTTCACAGAACAGCAAACAGGCTCTAACCAGAGTAAAAAGAGAAGTGGGAGGCCCCGCTGCACAACTGAGCAAGAAGATAAGTACATTAGAGTCTGTAGTTTGAGAAATAGACGCTTCACAGGTCCTCAACTGGCAGCTTCATTAAATAGTACCTGTAAAATGCCAGTGTCAACATTGACAGTGAAGAGGTGACTCCAGGATGCTGGCCTTCAGGGCAAAGTGGGAAAGATAAAGCCATATCTGAGACTGGCCAATAAAAGAAAAGATTAATATGGGCAAAAGAACAGACATTGGACAGAGGGAGATTGGAACAAAGTGTTATGGACGGATGAATTGAAGTTTGAGGTGTTTGGGTCACACAGAAGAACATTTGTGAGACGCAGAACAACTGAAAAGATGCTGAAAGAGTGTCAGACTCCATCTGTCAAGAATGGTGGGGGTAACGTGATGGTCTGGGGTTGCTTTGGTGCTGGTAAGGTGGGAGATTTGATCAGGGTAATAGGGATTTTGAATAAGGAAGGCTATCACTCCATTTTGCAATGCCATGCCAAACCCTGTGGACAGTGCTTGATTGGAGCCAATTTCATCTTACAAAAGGACAATGACCAAAACACACCTCCAAATTGTGCAAGAACTATTTAGTCGCAGTCACCAGATCTAAACCCCATTGAGCTGTTGTGGGAGCAGCTTGACCATATGGTACGCAAGAAGTGCCCATCCAGGTAATCCAAATTGTGGGAGGTGCTTCTAGAAGCGTGGGGTGAAATTTCTCCAGATTACCTCAACAAATTAACAGCTAGAATGCCAAAGGTCTGCAATGCTGTAATTGCTGCAAATGGAGAATTCTTTGACAAAAGCAAAGTTTGAAGGAAAAAAATATTATTTCAAATATAAATCATTATTTCTAACTTTGTCAATGTCTTGACTATATGTTCTATTAATTTTACAACTCCTGGTGGTAAATAAGTGTGACTTTTCATGGAAAACACAAAATTGTGTGGGTGACCCCAAACTTTTGAACGGTAGTGTATGCACAATACAAAAAAATAAATATTGCATTCTAATCATAGACTGTATAAAGGAGAAGACTGAGGAAGTGTGATGTCATCCATAGCGGTCTTCCCCAGTCAAAGGAAGCTCATGAGGCTAGCAGTTATAGGGGCGAATTTGAAGCCATGTCCATATTAGGAATAGGAATTTATTCATGGAGAAGACAGAAGAATCAAAACACCAGGATCATGTAGAGCGGGTTAATACGAACATTTTGAGACCAAAATGACAAAGCTCACTGCAGCAGTTAGAGCAGGGGTCAACCTTTTTTTCTCCAGTGAACTACCTTTACAAAACAAAAATGTCAAAGAGCTACTGATTTCACCAGTTGCAAAGAAACTGAGTAAATGTAAGAGCATGGCAAGCCTTAGATGTGGAACACTTAGATGCATATAAAATATAAACCATTATCCATTTATCAGTGCACCAAGTTAGGCATCGAAATTATACATTTACAATGGTAATTAATCAAATTTGACTTATTATCCACAATAGAAATCCTTTGGTTAGCTACTTAGAAGGGGGTGCTACAGGTTGGAGACCCCTGAGGTTGAGAGTAAAGTCAATTGGAAACAGAGTCAAAGAAGCCGATAGCGCCACCATGAGCACTTCGCATTTACAGTCTATGGTTATCCAGTCTGCCTACATCTCCAAAGCTCAAATGCTCTTTTCCACTTTGTGATTGGAAACTGCAGAGCTGAATTTAGCTGAATGATTCTAGTGATGGTGTATGGAGCTTAGACTTCCTGTATTGTCACATGACATCAGGAGCTGGAGTGTTTCTGAAGAACACAGCCTAAATATGCAGGATTTCTGAGTTAAACATGTGTGAATGAACCAAAACACAACTCCAAGTAAGTTTGTGATGAGGAAACAACATTATAACATAGATCAGAAAATAATGCAATAATGGCCCTCTAAGTACACAGCCTATTTTTAGTATCAAAATCAAGTTTGAAATGTTTGTATCATGATAACACTATAATGTAAAACTGTGTTTGTTTCTACAACTGGAGCAAAGGCATTCTACTTGTTTTTCCAGAACTTAAAACAGTGATAGGCCAATCAAATCTATATATAGTGGCCTACAACATGCCTATCTATTGACTTTAAGAGATGCAGAATTAGGACCATATGAATAAACAATGAAAGACTCTACTCTATCTTGTTTTGAAAAATAAAATGTTCCCAAATCTGTGTTCATAACAGATAAGAGTCATGTGATTGAAACTCAAACCCATTATAGTTTCTATGCATATACTATTTTGGATCTACACTATAATAGCTGTTTCCTCATCACAGGTCATCTTTTAACTTTAATATTGTACTTTATGTTTTGTGTATTTTTACTATTGTGCTATCTAATGTATACACTGGTCACCTTTGGTTGTTTTAAATGTGCTTTGTAAATACATTTGACATTGACACTGACACAAAACTCTCCATATTTAGGCTGAGGTCTTTTCTCAAACAGAAAACACTCCATCACCAACTTGTGATGTCATGTGGTATATACAGAAAGTGCTCCGTTGTTTTTTAAACTCCATACACTCCCACTAGAATCATTTGGATAATTTCAGCCCTGGAATTTCCAATCTCTACTGAACTAAAGAGACGGAGAGAGACAATTAATTAAGAATTACTCAAGCGTGTATGAAAGAAACAAAAAACAACTCTATGTCTGTATGTTTTTGATGAGGTAACATTATAACATGACTAAAAGCTCACAAGAATCCATTTAGTGTAATATAGGACCTTAAATAAACATTACAACACTTATCTGCTTTATCTTTTGAATGGTACATCATTCTCAAAATGGCCCTAACAGATGAGTATTAACTAATTGAAAACCTAGAATACAGTGGAAAAAAATAAATGTTGTTATCTCATATTACTCTGTGTCTCTACAAATGGTATCTCAAGGAGTTTCTAGAATTTTCTTTCATTGTAGTTTTGACACTTCTGCCTATCAGGGTCTAATAAGAATGGAACAATATGCAAATCTCATGGTACGATATTGTTAAGATATTAATTTCAAGATATGATTATTGCGATATTTTAGAGATGCTAACCAGATTGTGTAACGTTTTGGTTGTGGGTCCATCACCTGCTTGTTTCTATGGATATGTCTCTGCTCTGCCTGGAATGTTCCACAGTATGACATGAAACAGCTCTACTTTACATTTATTCAATTACAGGTGGTTATAGCTCAAAAATACCTAGAAAAACAGGCATTCTGACTGTGAGCGGGGTCGTCTCTTCACAGATCTGACCTGTAACTTGGTCTGGTTTGATCTCCATGAAGATAGAAAGGTTTAATGCCATACTGTGAAACATTCCAGACAAAGTAATAACATCTCCATGAAAAAATAAAAGTATTTGACGAATCCGTGTATCATTTGTTCATTAATTTTTCAATATAAAACCAAAAATAAGAAAATGAAAAAACAACTATTTTCTTCATTATTTGTCTCCAAAACCAAAATCCAAAAAATGGATAACGATTCGTTTTTTCAGTTTTTGATTCTGTGTTTAAATGAGTAATGGAAAAAACTGATAACAACTGTTTCCAGTTTCCATGACTTAAACTGAGATGCAGGACTTTTGAGCCGCATACAAACTGAACCAGGACTTAACCACGACTAAACCAAGTCTGGGACCAGACCAGAACCAAACCAGGACTAAGACCAAGACTTAGAGAGAGACCAGGACCAGAGCAGGACTATCTGGACCATCTTATCGTTTTTTTCCATTATTCATTTAAACACAAAATCGAAAACTGAAAAGACGAATCGTTATCTGTTTTTTCATTTCGGTTTTGGGGACAAATAATGAAGAAAATTGTTGTTTTTTTCTTCTTTTCTGATTTTTGGTTTTATATTGAAAACCGAATGAACGAATGATACATGGATTCTGATGGATCCTCCACCAGAAAACTTACACAATGCACCTTTAAAGAAATGCTACTTTTTCCTTTTAACCCCCTTGATGAGCTTTTGATACTATATTACTATAATATTCCACTGTCTGCATTAAAAAGGACCAAAGGATCATGGTCTATGTAGTTTAACTGTTTCTGCATTTTAACAATGAATTGAAGCAAAGAAACTTCTAATTTGATATATTGTGACATATTGAGACTTTTGACAATACAGTATCACAATATTTTGGTTATTGCTAGAGCTTTACCACCAACGTTTATACATTTCAATGCAGAAACCATTACTGAATTATCTCGTGATTTTCGGCTTGACCGTAGATTACATCTCAAATCACACAATTGTATGAAAACTAAAATTCCGATTTGCAGACTTTTGTTTAGGTGGATGAATGCAGCTATTTTTTCAGATAACCATTCAATTAACTGGACAGACTTCAGACAAAATACAGTATAACAAGAAATTAAAAATGAAGGGTCTGTCCATTTGTGAGTCTGCTCTTTCACTGGCGTTATTTTTCAGCCTGGCTTGATTAGATGTGGCTTGAATACCTGCACAAATTAGACATTGCAGTTCCTCTATTGAAAAACGTTGTCGGGGTGAAGCTCTCAGTCACCGCTGTGCCAAAACCAACGGAATAATAACCAAATTATCAGTTCAATTTAGTCTTCATATCCGTCCTTGAGAATTTTAGACGTTTTAAAAGCTAAATAACAATAACAAGCTAATACAATTCCACGTGAACAATTCCAAAGGTTACTGACGCACACACGTACCGCTAGGACAAAAACTACGGGTCCCACAAAGGCCCAAATGGTGTCGTTCTTCACATTGAGCCAGCAGTGTTCCTCTGCTTTGTACTCATCCACTGATACAGCCAGTGTGACGCCCACGATCAGAACAGGAAGGCCTGGAGAGGGAGAAAAAACGTCAGTAAAAGTAATTCTGAAACTGGGGTGTTTGACAAGTAGAGCTGGGTGATATAACAAAAAAAAAGCATTAACCCAAGATTTTTTTTTTCTTTTCAAAAAGAAGTCAACCTCTTGATTAAAAAGACCCAAGCTGACAATCAGACATGACTGAATCTCAGCTGATAAAAATGTATTAAAATGTCATTGTTTGCCTAGTCCTATAGGCTCTATTCACGTTTGCTTCACCAACCAGGAAGACGTTTGGAAACATTTGATGACAACTTCCGGCGGTCTCTGTTTGCAGTAGTAAGTCTGACAAAATATAGGAAAAACGAAAAGATGGCCCAGTTTTCTTCATCTACACATGTAGCGTTCCGTTATGTTTGGCTAATCAACAATTACAACCATACCTCAGTTTTGGCAAAAGGAGAAATTCAATTTGTCAACTGGACAAAAGTTTATTTGGTCGAACACATTTCGCAGCTCATCCAAGCTGCTTCTTCAGTTCTGGTCAGACGTTGTTGGACACTGCATTATATATGTCTGGAGTTGTAAATAGGAGATATTTGATAGATTAAAACTCTATCCTCAAACCTAAATCGAAACAAACAAACAAAAACAATAAGGGTAGCAAGGTCAGGCCCAAAGGTGTGAAAGCTCTATTATGGCCCTGAATGATTATGCTAATATGACCCCATACTCAGTGCAGCTCAGTAGGCCTAGCTAACATACAGAAACTGTAAACAAGTAGGTGTGTTAATTTCAGAGTAGTTTCAGTGAAGTTAGCTCCTCCCTTCAGGCAGATATAAGGCAGTGTCCACCAGCGTCTGACCAGAACTGAAGAAGCATCTTAGATGAGCTGTGAAATGTATTCAACTAAACTTTTGGCCAGTTGACAAATTGAATTTCACATAGCTCAGTTTTCATAATTTCCCCACTGACACACAACTCCAAGTGCACATGAGGGCACCAAATTCAAGATGATTCCAAACAGCACAAATACATATGCAGTCTTCATTTTACCACTGATCACATTTACTTCAGTGGGTTTTATCACAGGCGGTCGGTGAGCTCAGTGTCGGGAACTACACCGGAAGTCGTCATTGCATGTTTCCGAACGTTTTCCTGGTTTGTGACGTAAGCGTGCACAGAGTCTATTCATATGTTTTTAAAGATAATTCATTCACTCCATGCTCAATGATGCTAAGATATTGCTTTAGCCAGAGCTGCCCTGGGTTCGACTGACAAAAGTAAGGCAGAAGACAGAAGTATGCAAGGTTGGGGAAGTATTTCGTTTAAAGAGGGGGTATTACTTCTATAGGGTATTTGCTGCTAACACATAACATATTAAGGTCACCTTTTATTGTTTTGTTTCACTTTTCGTTTTTGATCGCTCTTGAGTTCCTGCTCCCCTTGCTCCCCCTTCAGAGCGCTATTGCCTTAGTATGAGTGTGCGCTCCACTAATGAAACTACTGCACAACGCATCGGATTTCTGAAGATGTTGTGTATTATTTTGTGTCATGCTTTTGTATACTTATGGAGAATTGTCATGGGGGAGCAAGGGTGAGGTAAACTGTGGGCTGAGCATTGGTAAGAATCGCAGCTAACCGTAAGGAGGGTTCAAATAGGGCTCGGGAGACATTGCTGAATTTCTGAAACATGCATGGGTGACATCTGAAACCTCTCCAGGCATGTTTTTGATGAGGGAACAATGTTATAACATATTAGAAAGCTCCAAAAAGTCGATTTCAGACAAAAAACACTATATGCACTAGGTCAGAGTGGGATTCAAAGCACCAGCCTTCTCATTAATGGAAGCAACTGCTGATCAATAACACAATCAGCTGCAGAAAGCAAAAATGTGCATACAAAAAAATATAAAGAGATAAAATTAACAACGTTTATTTAACTATAGACTTAAAATAAAAATGGAAATAATCAGTGCAATTGCAAGCTACCTTTTTAGACCCATTTTAATCCTGGTTTCCAACATATTCAACCTGATTAAGTAATTATTTAAACTTAATTTCGACTTAAATCTGATTTAAAAGCAGCTTGCTTCATGGACAATCATACCGTTCAGATTTAGACCCAAAGTCCTTATCTGGTTCATTAAAGATATTACATAAGACACCATAGCGCTGCAGGTGGTGTGAACAATTCAACACCAACTCCTGTTTGAAAGACATATTTATGGAACAAGGACTTCTCGGTTGTATATTTAGTCTCATTGGGGCGTATTTAGTCTGGGGACAGTTGGTGTGCCTGTCCTGGTTTGAACTGGAGCCACCTGAATACATGTATTTGTAAAGCTCGTCCCAAACAGTGCTCTATGCTTTCCTAACACGCAGAGCCCCAGCTGCAGTATGTTTTGGTAAAGGCTAAAGTGGGTTATGGTGTGAGATGTGGCGAGAAAACATCACATTGTTGCTAATATAAATAACATATAAGACATAGCTAAAGCATCAGATAGATAGATTATAAAGCGTACACCTGCAGGCAGTGTAAACTAAAACATGGTTGTGTAATAACTGGGAGAGGAAGCGCATGGTTTTGAGGTTAAGTTCATTCGCTCAAAGTTCATTTCAATTCGATAAAAAGCTGTTTGTATAACCGTCAAAGACACAATATCTGAATGATTGTCCCTGAATTGATTTTGAAACGATTAGCACTGATGTATGATCTGTATGAGGGAGTAACTAGAAGGCAGGCTTTTCATGAGAGTTTCAGTTTGCTTAAAGTTCTTATATTACACTAAATAGACTCTTTTGAGCTTTTGGCCATGTTATAATGTTGTTACCTCATCAAAAACATACCAGGAGTTGTGTTTTGTTTCATTCTCACATTTGATTAATCCTTTATAATTAGTCTGTTTACAGCTCCAAAGTTCAAAATGCTCTGTTCCAACTTGTGATGTAATTTTTAAATTTATTTATTTATTTATTTATTTGATTGGGACAGAGCATATTAATGAACAAACATAATACAACATGAATGTAAACACACCAGATTGTCACAGGGGGCCAAACAATAAAATATTGCACACCAGGGATGGGCATGATTAGTCGATTAATCGATAATTGATCATTAAGAATTTAATCGATTACGTTCATTTTAATCGACAAACCGACTGTAGGTTGCTGTGCGTAGCGTAGGGTGACCAAACGGGGTCCGTACATGTAGCTCTCTGCACTCAGAAGGAGCGAGACACAAACAGTGGGTCAGCCTGCAACGTGCCGAAGCGCAAATGCGTATTTAATGATGACTTGTACAAGAAATTCCGCGTTTTCCGTTGCGTTCGGGACAAGTGGGAGGTCATGTACACAGTGTACAAAGCAGCACATATGTTTCAGTGTCCAATGGGAAAAAGCTTTGCCAGGTGAGAGTCGCGCAATGTCAATGACGAGTCCCCACCTCCCACCCACCGTACGGCGTCCTGGTTTTGACAAACGCAAATATGGTCACACTAACCTGTATTCCACCGAGTCCTGTCACATCAGCGCACAAGAGCTGTTTTTTTTTTCTTCGCTTAGTTTATGCAAATTAGCCATGCGGTTTTAAGTTTCGATTCTGTGAGACTTGCACAAAGCTGCACTAAACATATTATAATCTCAAATGGGCTGATGTGGCTCTAGAGTGGTTACGGTTTATATGTCGTAAAGTTGAATTTATTTATACAGATTAGTAGTGCAGATAGTAATAATAATGATGATAAATTTTAATATAAAAAACTTTAATGATTAATCGATAGTTAATTCTCCCGACGATCAATTAAGAAAATTTAATCAAATGCCCATCCCTATTGCACACTCCACTCATTGCACAATTCGCATTATTGCACACTCAAAAATACTGCACAGTCCAGTCATTGCACAATTCCCATTATTTTGCAGTCAATTTGGCCACACTTTCAATACATGCAGATATGTGTCCATAGAAGATCAATTAAAAGCACAGTACAGGTATACATCAGGACATGTTCGGTTTGACAATAACCAATTTTTTATTTGAGCTTAAAAAAGACCTGTACGTAGGGCATTCTCTCAGTGTTAGTGGAAGACTGTTCCACAGATTCCCACCTTGGACAGGTACATTATAGCCAAATGTGGATGGTCTGTGGGGTATGACCAAGCCACCCCTGGTGACTGCTCACGTGGTCATTTCTGTCTTGAAGCAGTCGTTTTTGAGTTAACAGTTCCTTTTACCTTTAGTTTAGTAGAGATGGCCAATTCCAGAGCTGAAATGATCCAAATGATTCTAGTGAAGGTGCATGGAGTTTAAAAACAATGGGGAGCACATCATGTATTGCCACATGACATCATAAGGAGCAACAGAGTGTTTTCAGTTTGAGAGAAGAACTCACACTAAATATGCAGGAGTGTGAATGAAAAAAAACACAACTTTATACAACACACAATATTATAACATAGATCAGAAAATAGCGTAATATAGACCCTCTAAATCATTTGATATATTATACAAATAAACTAACTGAAGTCATGTGATCTCACCCCAGCCAATGACGTAGTACACCTTCATTCTTCTGTCCTCGCTGATGTTGACAGAGACCACTTTACTCCAGAGCAGCAGCCCCTCCACCAGCATCCACGAGAAAGAAGCCATGTAGAAGAGGTGGAGCAGGGCGGTAACCAGGAAGCATACCACCTGGACAGGACAGAAAATGGGTGTGATATCAAGAAAAACAATGCATATGATTATCCAAACAATATCCAAATCTCACGGTACGATATTATCACGATATGCATCTCACGGTATGATATTTAATGCGATATTTTGAAGAGGCTGATATAATTGTAGATGGAACTCATTTTTGCTTTTAAAATACCTTGACAAGATTTTGGTGTGAATTATTACTGTCATAATCTAAAGAATTCAAGTAAAAAACATATCTCTCCATGTTGTCAGCACTGAAATGAATCATGGGATATGTAGTTCCCTATGTTTTTAAGCTTTTGCTACTATAAAACCATGTATTTAAGCTAAGGAACCTGTGATTTGATATTGTGACAGCCCACGATATTATTGTAAGACTTTTGACGATACAATATCACGATATTTTGGTTATTGTTATGTCCCTATATACGATTTCACAGAGGTATGCATTGGGAGAAGGAGGACTAAAAGGATTAAACTGAGTCAAATATAATATAACAAAATGGAAAACTAGTGTAATCTTTGACTAAGCAACATCAATACAAAGAGGTGAGCTGGGAATGGAATGTAACAAAAAACATATGTTAAAACTGATTCTTGTTTTAGTTATATTAAAACTAAAATGTGATGTATTTTAGCAAATTAAAAGTTTTACTTTAAAGGTGCATTTTCTAGTATAGGGTCTGTCATATGACAACAAACAAACAACAAACATTGTTGCTGGATTAAAGAAGCAATCGAAATACGGAAACGTGCCCAAGGGACTATAAACCGCGATGGAGGAGCTTTTTTACTCTCACACACCTGGGATACTGTCCTGAGGAAGTCGGACTGCAGGTGGTGCTGTCTTCCTAAAGGTAGAGGCAGGATGGCAGCACCACCTGCAAAACCTATAAATTAGCTGAGTGGACACGTCACACCAAAATCACGTGACCACTCTGAGGAAGAGTGCTAGTGAGCAGGCCAGACTGTCAGGAATGAAAACAAACTCTTGGTCTGAAAAAAGATCCTAAAGACATACTTTTTAAATTATATAAAATAATCTAAATGCAGTAGTACTGTACAAATTATTACAGTCACTATGTACCATACAAAGCATGGCCATGAATAAGATGTAAAGACGGTAGCCTACAGCATCGCAAAACCAGCCCACAGCGCTGAACGAGAGATGACGTTTTCGTGGCCAAATGAAATAGCCAATTGGAGAAGAGCCATTCTAGGCAATCAGAGGTGGGGAAGGCGGTACCTTCCCCTACCATCCTACAACTCACAAATTCACTTCTAGGCAACCCAGTAACATCATGGAGAAGCACATGACACACCCACCATAAAAAAAAAAGAAAAAAAAAGTGACATAGTGTGCCTTTAACTCCTACCCCTCACCTCATTGGCTGAAGCCTTATCACTGCACATGAGCAGCAATTGTGCCACGGCCAGAGCCACGATCAGGTTTTTGTGGACGGTAGTTCGGTCGGACTTTGGGACTCTGCACAGATAAAAGCAGAAGAGCAACTCGTCATAAATAACACAGCAAGAACATGTGTAAATATAGTGAACACAAAGCTAGACATTAACATTACTGGCAGTCATGTTTAAGCTTGATATTTTACATATAGAAAAAAGACATTATGTGACTTCATGTGCGCGTTTGCTTGGATTTCTTGAATGTAAATGTATGCTACATGGATGGCTGCAACAGATAATTACTTTTAAATTATTTTGTGTCTATGTTTTCTTTTCCTCAAATACCAAAAACACCCTAAAGGCTTAATTTAGCACACTTCCAGAGCATTATGTATAAGCGCAATTAGCTTATTTTTTTAATTCTAAAATGTGTTGATTATTTTGGTTCAGTAATTTAATATGTTTTTGCTATGTTAATATCATGTTTGCTAATGTGTTAAGCCTAATTTGTTATTATTTACCTTATCACATTTTTTGTTTTTTTGGTTTAGTTCGTGGGGCACCTAGGAGGTAAAAGTGGGTGATGGACCTGTGGTTTTTGCCAGTCGGCAGGAGAGGCAGCAAGTGTACGCTTGATCGTGTATCCTTGTTGTTTACCTGCAAAACTTGAAACAAATCTTGGAAAATGCAGCTCTGGATCTGGACTTTGGGTTTGTTGTGTAAACCACATCCCCATGGTGCCCAAAGGCAATTATTTGAGTGATGTTTAGTTCTAAGTTTGCTCACCGCTTTTATTTGTTAGTTTTTGTTGGCAAATAGTCACTACACAATGGTTATTCCTGTTTTTTATTTTGACTAAAACAGGAATTTCAATGTCATGTGGTCAGCATGTTCAAACCAAATCTTACTTTTGCTGATAATACAGATTTATTCTTAATTACAAAAACATTGGACATTTATTCACTTATTTATGTTAAAATATGGTGTTTTCATTCTTAAAAGCAGAAAGCAGAATGAGCCTCACACAAAACACTCATTAGGTTTTAAAGCTGAAATCCAGTTATTTTAAACCTAAAAGACTCTAAACCCCTAAAGCCCAGCACATGGAGACAATCATGAATCTGTGGTAGTGCAGCTCAGTGAGTTAATTCTGGAGGTCCTGAGATTTCACATGAGGCATGGTCTTACATTATACTGAAAAAAACTGTATGTGTCTCCTATTAGTCTATTGATAAAGTAGTTACTTTTGTTTGTTCATCATGAATGGCAGGTCCTATATTATGCAGAATTGACTCTTGTGAGCTTTAAGCCATGTAATAATGTTACCTCATCACAAAATACTTGGAGTTCTGTTTTGTTTAATTCATACATATTTGAGTAATCCTGGATTAATAATGTATGTAGCTCCAAAGCTTAAAATGCTCTGTTCCACCTTGTGATGTCATGAAGAGGTAGTATTCAAGTTAACAACCACTTTTGCCTTTAGTTCAGTAAAGATTGACAACATTCAAACATGTGTGAAGTAAACAAAACACAGTTCCATGTTTGTGATGAAGAACATAGATAGAACATAGATCAGAAAACAGCATAATATGGACCCTTGTTACCAAATGATTAAATTTCAAATGTTAAGTTACTAAAGTGCACATTTCATTTTAAGCACAGACACTTTATTACTACTTTACTTTACTACTACTAAAGACTACTTTACAGACTTTGACAAAATATATGATAAAAGTTATGGAGAATATTAAATCTCCCTCTCCCACACAGCCTGTAAACAGTGCATGTGTGAGCTAGCCGAGTAGCCATGCTGTTCACATCTCCACAGTCTTTTTTGTACTTATTGATGCGAGCGTGGCCGGGCCTTCTAAAAGCTTTTCACCCCTGGCGCTTTGCGGAGTGCCCCCAGCAACGCTCCCAGACTCACCCCACAGCGATGAAGAGCACGAAGGTGAAGAGGAGGCCGCACAAAGACACTCCACAGCCGATGAACGTCAGCACCTCCAGGGCTCTCTGGTTCTCCGGGCTCCACTGGAAAATACACACACACAAAAAGAAAAACAGGACGTAAATAGAAATATGTGCAGGAAGGACCACAGAAAGCACAGCAAGGCTGAGAGGAGATAGATACATGAATGCAGAAAAAAGTACTAGGGAACCAGAAGCAGGTGATTATATTTTTGGATTATAAGGATACTAATCAATCAGTACTAAAACTATTATTGAAACAAGATGCTGATCTGAGCAGGATTCGATATTAAAAAGTCGCATTCACAGGACAGAAATGAACCTTTCCTGAATAGATTTAGATGATCTTGAGCTGTATCAGAACAAGTATAAGAGCACATAGACTAGTATATGTATACTAGTATACCATGGACCACTATTATTATAGTGATTATACAGATCTAGAACTGCTACTTATATATAAATGTACTATGAATTAATGTTGAAAACGTCATGCTATTATGAGTACTGAGTCTATTCCTTAGTACTGGAATTGAGTTAGAAATTTTTGTATTGTGACAACACTAATAGACCACAGTTTTGGGAATAACTTATTTTTTTACATATAAACAAAAAAGTGTGCAGTTGACAACGGTCCTATTAAATGAATAGATATAGCACTTGACAGTAAATAATGACTAGACATTAGGCCTGTATAATAGTAAAGTGGAAGATGCCATAGTGGTTTTATAACGTTTCACTATAACTGAATTGATGTTATTGTTATTATGCTATTAGTATGTGTGTATGTATGTATGTATGTATGTATGTATGTATGTATGTATGTATGTATGTATGTATGTATGTATGTATGTATTGTGCTGCCTGAACTGAATTTCCTTTGGGATAATGTTTTTGTTTAGTTTAGAAAACTTTATGTATCTCCAAAGGGCAATTCTGTTTGCCGTCACAGACTGCAGCATAAAAAAACACACACACAGGTCAGGTGCTCGTACAATTCTGGACATCAGAGCTGAGCTTTAGTGAAACATAACTGAGACATAAGCTGCAAATGTGGCACAAAGCGCAAAGGCCAGATACAGAACAGAACAACAACATCAGAGCAGTAAACAAAAGCCTATTTCACCTCTGTGTTTAGAAGCCGCATTGGCAGAGGGAATAAAGGAATTAGCAAATCTATTTGTTTTCCTGTTGGGGGCAAGGTAGCGCCTCCCAGAGGGCATCAACGAGAAGCTCTCTTTTAGAATGTCATCTGAGCAGCCAGTGATACATTTGACCTTCTGCAACACCTGCTGCTCCATAAAGAGTTGAGGTTGGGCATTTGCACACCTATTATCTTTGAGCATGTTTTTACAATGTTATTCAGGCTGTTATTGTCTTTAACTGACAAACCATAAAACCAACAGGTAAAAGAAAAGGTTAAAAGGCTCGCAATAAAAGAATGATAAAAAGTATTTCTAATCTTGATATAAAAAGATGGAGTGATAGAAACAAGGGTAGTTCCAATATCGATACTGGTGTTAGCAAAAGCTACGATACTGCACATTTTTCAAGCATCAAAGAAAACCCAAACCAGATTAAAGGCATTGAGGCTAATGCTAATGCTAATGCTAATGCTATCGCTATAGGCTTCTGTACTAATTTGGATAAATAAAAAGTATCGAAACAACCTCATTTCCATTAGAAGGATAGATAGATATATAGATAGTTTTATAACTGGTACCTGGACTTCATAAACTTGGAGGAGCAGAGCGAAGTTGGTGGTGTGGTTGCAGAAGCAGTCAGTGTAGCTGTAATGTTTGGAGACCACCTCACAGCCTTTGGTGTTCCACCAGCCTCCAGACTCAGGCCTAATGACAGACAAAGACCAGTACAAAGACAGCAAAAGATTCAAGGGAATTTATGGCTACCATAGCCACACTGCTATATAAAAACATATTAGTTTCTACTATGGACAATTCTTTTAGACTATTTCATAAATAAAGGTGATTTATATTGTGGCCCTCTATCACTCGTATGGACATTCAGATCACAACTATTCAAGGGTAGTATGCATTAGAAATTTGGCCAAGTAAAAGAAATACTTGAAAACAGGTCTGTGAGATGCATAGACTGATATAGAGCTTTCATTATGAGCAGGTTACAGAACAGTTCTATTGGGGTTTTCAGTTATTCTTGTGATACAGAGCAGAATTATGGTCAGCTGTGTGTGTGCATCCATCACATGCACATGTCTCCAGCTCACTACATGCACCATTGAGCTTTGTTTACTTTGTACTTTGCTTGATAAATATACAAAATAAAAATAAGGTGAACCAACCACAACTAAAAATTTATTTTTAAATAATGGTTTGAGGAGAAAAGAGTTTGGACTTTACTCTGGTTATAAGTGTGCTTATAATAGACTGGACATTTTTCTTATTTTTCATTATGTAATATCTTATATTGTGTAAGTTGTGCAATTGCAGAAACACAATCGCTGCCTGACATCTATGCTTTATAAATACAACTATTTCTTGCTGAAATGTAGTCCAGCATTTTCAGTCATAAATGTTACTTACGCAAGATCAAAATCCCAGAAGGCACAGACAGGATCATACACTGTGCCACTAGGACCCTTCAGAAAACACAAAGACAAACAAATACTTAAAATACTGATGAATACAACACAAAATAATAATGAAGATATATTTGTTGTTTTTGTACCTGGGTCCTGTGGTGTAGATGAAAGCGGACAGCAGTACTGACCGGCTGCTCGTCTCCCAACACTGTGGTGGATATGACCGATGACCCCAGCACTGTGCCCAGATACCTGCATGTACATCAGGTTTGTAAGGTTCATGTTTGTCTTTCATTTAGAATATTTTACATTCTTATGAGTAAATGTTGTTCATTCTCTAATCACTATATATGAAGTGTGCTGAACTGTAGTTAGGTCATTAGATACTGTGCTCAAAGACACAAGAAATAGCTTCAAATTATTCTGAGTGGGAAGTAATGCCTCACAATTTAAAGGCCCTATATATAACACAAAACTGACTGTGAGCTTTTAGCAGTGGTGGGACCAAGTCATCATTGTCCAAGTCTCAAGTAAGTTTCAAGTCTTTCACCTCAAATGCAAGTCAAGTCCCAAGTCAAATACAGGCAAGATCAAGTCGAGTCTCAAGTCACTGGCCTACGAGTCGAAGTCACGTCCAAGTCGTCTGCTTTGAGCTTCAAGTCATTTCGAGTCTTTTATACCACAGTACCAAATACAGCTTAGATTTTAGCAATTTATATAAATTGTACTTAAAAAGTCATGGTGTAATTATATAAGAGTATTTATAAGAGTTGTAGATTTTTTTTTCCTTTTTAAATGTCTTAGTGTGAATCATTATGTTCAGAACAGAAATAATTTAGATTTAAAAGTGCTTAATAACAGTTATTATTTTGTCATGTAGTTCTATGTAGTTCCCTCTGTTTTACTGCACTGTACTGTATATTACTCAATGTTACTGTAGTACATTTGAGGATACCATCTCACAGTACTTCAGTTACATCCAGAGTAAATAGAGCAGTGGGAGTGTCATGTTCCAGTTTGTTCCTGTAAAATTATAGCACCGCATTTATCAGCTGTAAAGAGAAAAGTATTTTCTAAAAACATACTTTTTTTTTTAGGAAAAGCATCAAGTCTTCTAAAGTCACAGGGCTCAAGTCTGAGTCAAGTTCTGAGTCACTGACCTTCAAGTCCAAGTCAGGTCCCAAGTCTTAATCTATTTTATCAAGTCTCAAGTCCTAAAAATAGTGACTCAAGTCTGACTCCATTCTAAGTTACGACTTGGAAGTCCCCACCTCTTGCTTTTAGTCTTTTTTATAACGCTGCTATCTCCTCAAAAACAGACCCGGAGTTGTGTTTTGTTTCATTCACACATGTTTAAACACACAAACCCTGTTCTTTTCTCAAACAGAAAACACTGTTCCACTCCATACACCTTCACTAGAATCACTGTCTCATTTCAGTCCTGGAATTGCCAATCTCTGCGGAACAAAAGTAAAAAAATAACTGTTTAACTTAATAACTACCACTTCATGACATCACAAGGTGGGATAGAGCATTTTGAGCTTTGGATATGTACACAGATTAATAATAAAGTGTTACTCAAACATGTGTGAATCAAACAAAACACAAGTCCAGGTCTGTTTTTGAGGATTATAACATTGTTAAAGCTCACAAGAGTCAACTTTATGTAATACAGGACCTTCAAATGAAACAAAAACATCAGGAGTACAACCATCACCCACCTCAACCTCTCCATCTCCTCCTCTTGATTGACATTTCTACCAGCATCTACACTCCATAGTCTTTTTGATACAATTTTAACCATCTTTATAATCTTGTCATCTAGAATTTCACACACGGCGGACTGCATTTGTTTACCGCTGACTGCCGTCGGTAACCGTGGGAACAATGGAGATGTTTTCCTCGGGAGGGAAGAGCGGACGCAGAGATCCATACCACGTATTGACCAGCGTGAGTGTTTGGAAACCTGAACATGAAAGTAAAGCATGAGTCTCTCCACATGACAGACCAATCACGCTCGCCATGGAAACACACGGGATGAGGTATTGTGTGAAAAAAATTGGCTGATCTTTACACAGAGGCCTTGGAACAGAGCTGAGGTGAGACAAAGAAGCACTCTTTGTAAAGTTTGTTATTCGCGTGTGATCAATCACTGAAGACGTCCTTTTTACATACTGAGCATATGTACTATTCAAAATGCTTAGACTTTTCTTAAACAAAAGACATTTGGTTTGTGTATTATGGATGTAACACTGAGTACATCTTTACACTTTAGAATACTGTATAGATAGTACACTATGCAACTTTTCCAGTGGGGGTCTGCTACTATGGAGAGGATAAAGGGCTGATTTATGTTATAATGTTGTTTTCTCATCAAAAACAGACCTGGAGTTTTGTTTTGTTTCATTCACATATATTTAACACAAAAAGCTTGCGTACTAGTGTCTTCTCTCAAACAGAAAACACACCATGATGTCATGTGGTAATACTGGAAGTGCTCCACTGTGATTTTAAATTCCATGCACCTTCACTAGAATCATTTGGATAATTTCAGTCCAAGAATTGTCAATATCTATGGAACAAAAGGTAAAAAGGTAGCAATTCACTTGAAAACTACGGCCACATTTTGAGCTTTGGAGCTGTAGACACACCAGGTTTAGTCAAACGTGGGAATGAAACAAAAGACAACACCATGTGCGTTTCTGATGAGGTAAAAACATTATAACATGGCTTAAAGCTCACAAGAGTCCATTTGTCTGTAATCTAGGACATGCATTCTGATATCACGGAGTTGGCCTGGTGCCTACTGCTAAATCAAATCTAACTCAAATATGCATGAATTATTGAAAATGCAATACTGAGGAAATATACATTATTATTAAGAGGGTCAAAAGCTCATAAAAATGTATTTTACATTAAATGGACACGACATAGTAGCTTCTGTTTTATGAATAATACTTGCACTAGCAGAAGTACTGAAATGGTTGAAAGTTTGTAGAAGTTTTAGTGTTAACAAAGTCTAGTTTTGTCAGTAAATAAATACTGAAAACATTGATAAAGCCCCAAATACATTCTAAGTTCTGTAATAGCATAGAGAAAAATCCTGCACATTGTCTTACTTGCAAATTGTGAGATTTATTAGGACAAACCATTTCAGCACTAGGCCTTCATCGGGCAAACCCTAGGTCTAATACCAAAACGTTTTTCCTAATAAATCTCACAATTTGCAAGTAAGACGGTGTGCAGGATTTTTTTCTATGCTATTACAGAACTTAGAATGTATATTATATGTTCTTGGGCTGCTCCCTCTCCTCCAACGCGCCCATCTCAAATAACTGATGTGCAAAGTTCTCATTCTTTTATAAGTTCTCTAATGGCAAAAGTGAAGTAGAACATAATGTAATTCCAAAGAAGAAATTGAGTTTAGTTTTAAAATATCACAAAATACATAAAAAGTGATTTACATAAAAACGATATAAAAGCCTGGTTAAAAACATTTACAACTGAAATTGACATTGTTTGATCATTTAGTGAGGGGAGGATGGAGTGTGAGATTGACAGGTGGATCGGTGCAGCGTCGGCAGTGATGCTTCACCATTGTGGTGAAGAGGGAGCTGAACCTCACCTATGGTCATGAGCACTGGGTAATGACCGAAAGGACGAGATCGCGGATACAAGCGGTTGGAATGAGTTTCCTCCGCAGAGTGGCTGGGCGTTCTCTTAGAGATAGGGTGAGGAGCTCAGTCACATGGGAGGAGCTCGGAGTAGAGCCGCTGCTCCTTCACGTCGAGAGGAGCCAGTTGAGGTGGCTCGGGCATCTGTTCCGGATGCCTCCTGGACGCCTCCATGGAGAGGTGTTCCGAGCACGTCCCACCGGGAGGAGGCCCCGGGGAAGACCCAGGACACACTGGAGGAACTATGTCTCTTGGCTGGACTGGGAACACCTTGGGATCCCCCCAGAGGAGCTGGAGGAAGTGTGTGTGGAGAGGGAAGTCTGGAAGTCCCTGCTCAGACTGCTGCCCCCGCAACCCGGCCCCAGATAAGCGGAAAATAATTGAATGGAACTTGTTTTATGTCAGTCAGTCACTAAAAATCTATTATGTCCATTTTACTTTTGCCTCCAGTCGCCTCCATTCTGGAATTTTCCACATCCTAACAACACAGAATTTTACATATATATCTACACACTGTCTTTGTTGCGTACATACCATTGTTGTGTAGATCTTGTATATTGTGTTGGGGCACAGAGATGCAGTCCAGAACAGCGTTTGGGTCTGAGTCCGGTCCACAGAAGTTTGGTCCGGTCCAGCCCTGATCCAGTATCTGCTGCTGCACCTCCAACTCTGCACAACCAGACCTCGTATTAGAACTCATCCTTGTGGAAATGAAACACAAGAGACAAACACTGAAGATTACTGCTAATAATGAGTGTTAAGTAATATTTCTGAAGCAGTAGGAATTATTTGGGACAGGCCCAAAATTAACTAAAGACATCTCAAAGCAGCACTGCAGAACATTCTGGAGGTGGAAATAAAAAGCTACGGAAACAAGCGGGCAAAAAATGCGTTAGGTTTACGGAGATGCAAGCCCGTTCATAGTGACTTTATCCAGTTTTTCAGCACAATAAAAACATCAAAACCAACCAACCAAACAAACAAACAAAAGTGAAAAGGTTACAGAGTGGGGCTTTAGGCAAATCAATAACATTTTCAGATCAAAAAGTACAGTTTTGCCATTTTTGTGTTTTGAATGTTGTTCCTCCTCACCAAGTTCAATAATGAGAAAAGCTTGTTCAACCTGCAGCGTAGACCTCTAGAAACATGTTCAGAAATGCACAGGATTCTTCTGTTCATTTCTCAGTTAATATTTCAGAAATGTTATTGACTTGTGAGTGAGTGACTTAGGTGAGGATTGTCAGTGTTTTGGTATTTGTATACCATAAAAGCAGGCTAAAAGATGTAAAAACGGTGTAGTCTTGAAGATTGGGTCTGACACAGAGATACATAATAGTTTTGACAGCTTTTGCCATGCTTTTAGTTGAATTTCTGTAATTTTTGGATGTCTTTACAATGTGCAGAATCCTACTTTTTCAACATAAAACGCAAAAGTAATCACAAAAATTGCTATTATTATTTTTTTGTCTGCAGCCCTAAAAGATTAGATCTAGACTTATTGATCCACAAGGGAAGTTACTTGGACACAGTAGCTCACACATCACAAAAAAATGTATAATACATTCTACATTACATAAATGTATATGTACAAGTCAAAATAAAATAGAAAATAAGAGGTCGCAGGGAAACAGTGCGAAGATGATATGACGGTTAAGAGAACATGGGGTTATCTGTTACATAAGGGTGAGTAGTTGTACAGTTGTAGGGAGTATTATCTGTTGCATAAAGGTGAGTTGTTGTACAGTTGTATGGAGTGTGGCATGACTGTAGTTCTGTATTGAATACCGGCTCGAGCGTCCCCCTGGCTTGAAGGTCCCAGCTCGATTGTCCCGTTCTCTAGCCGGCCTTTAGTCGGCCGTGTCACGCACTGTGAGGTATTGAGTCAGAAAATCAGCATTCTATATCATAATAAAATGGAATGTGAATGTAGCGAGACCAAATGTCGGGCTTTGTTTATGTCATTGTACCAATTTTTCTGAAGTGACACACGTTTTTTCAGTATATAATATCAATATAATTCTCATTTGCTCGCAGAAGTTTACTAGGAATTTGTATTTTAAATAATTTTGTCCTGTTAGCCTGATTCTTCAGCCGGTTTTACTTCGTTTCACTTCGTACAAACCGTCTGACCTCGCAGCCTTAGATTTCGTTCGCTCGACGGTAGGCGGGTACTTTTTATTATTTAATCAATCGTTGCTATTTGGTCGTGATGTATGTAATGCGCTGCTAACGGGGCTAACTGGTATATTAAGCTTTTCCCAAATCCCGTAGGAAGAAGGGCAATCACGTCTTTCCCCTCGATAAAATTCACCAAACATTCTCTTTGTTCCGGCTTTAAGTCCTCAATCTCAGGAATCGTTGACAACACAGAATATGTGACTCTTCGCTGATTTGCTGGTGCCTGAACTTGCACTTCCACATTTTTTGCAAACCGTCTATTGTATTTTGATTCCTGATCTAGTCGCTGGAGTGAAATTAAATTGAGTGGAGGCACTAGGTGGTGCCAGCCTGGCTAATGTCCTGTAGCACCTGTAACTGTTGATTTGGGAAGAAATATGAATTATTTCCTTACCTGCTGCCATGAACATAATCAACTCATGTCAGGTGTCACGTCATGCAACAGGGGATAAAAGCAGGGTGCTCATTCTTCCCAAATCAGAATACTTGCTTATGCTCAACATGAACAAATGTATTGAGATAAACTGTGACTTGCATGTGTAATTAATCCAATATATAGGTATATATAATGAACAAAATGATGTTTTGTTTTTTTTTTATTCAGATTTTTATTGACAGTCCATTAGAGATGACAGTTTCAAATGACAAATGTACATTCCCCCCCACTTTCGTCCTTCTTTCTTTTTTTTTTCCTTATTCCGTTGAGAATAGAAAGTAAAAAAATAAAATAAAAAAAATAAAAACAATGTTGGGCTGTTAATAAAGTCTTTCCATGGTTTCCAACTTTCCTCATACCTGTCATATTCGTATCTTTAGGTGTGAGTGTCAGTCTTTCTATTTGTAACAATGTTAATCCAGTCCGCCAGATTCGGTAGTCACTCATCCATTTTTTTTTTGGTTATTGCTTTCTTGCTTGCTTTCTTTGTTCCTTTAATGTCATCTGTCCGTTTGCCCAAAAACATAGTTTAAAAATTTTAAGGGATCTTTACTCTAAATCTTTCCTCAATGTTTTGTTTAATTTTCTCCCAATATAGATTCAATTTGGGGCAGCTCCAAAAAACATGATAATGCCCAGCCTTTTTATTCTTTGTGCTGGTGTTTTAAAGAAGCATACCATGCATTTCCACAGGTATTCTCGCCAGTAGGGAAAGGAAGTGGTCCTCCATATGTTTTTTCAAAAATTATGTTGTTTTTTTTATTTATATGTATATAGATTAACTAACATAGTTTCATAAAGGGAACAATTCAGGGGGACTTTCTAGCTGATTTCCACTGTATTTCTCACTGTTTGAGTGGAGATCTAGGGGAGCCTGTTGGAGATTTACGAACTAGAAAACACTGTGTAGCCTAATGACAACATAACATAGACTACTAGATTGACAGAAAAATGAAGTATAAAAGTGTCTTACAGCGCTGTCATAACTCTGAGTCAGTCCACAGTGTGAAAGACCAAATTCACGCTATTCTAATCTGTATGTTTTTGTGATGGAGAATTTGAAAACGCCTGCCGCACTGGAACGATTAGCTTGATTCTGACAGAAAAGCTCCGATCTTTTGTGCATTCAGCATTGGGCGATGAAAATAGCGAATATGTCCAAATGTGCATTCATAGTCAAAGATGAATTCAATCCATTTTGTATTCATGAAACAGAGGCGCCCGGGTCAACCTCCATCTCTCTCTCTTTCACTCTCTGGTTTCTCTCTCTCTCCCTACATCTCTCGCTCCCTCACTTTTCACCCTGTGTTTCAAAACAACAGCCGCGCAGTGAATTGCAATCAACTTTGATTAAAGCCGAGCTGGAATGCGGTTTCCATGGTAACTCCTATTTGTCGTATTTCTCGCGGATTGTAAGAAGTCTTTTATCTTAGGAATCTGATTTGAGAATGTTTTCACTGCATCTTTTTCAAGACAAAGTGGCAGTGAACATGTGAAGGACGGACATTTTGTTCAAATATGTTTTCCTAGTAACTACATACCGACGCAAGCAAATAAGTACAAAGATTTAAAGGCCGATGTTAAAACAGGTCAGACAGATGTAGAGATGGGTGAGAAATATAAAAGGTTGAACTGGATTTGAATCATGATATGGCTCAGTGACAATCTGCCAATAGTGGACCGTAACGAAGTAAAAGTAGTAAAGTATTGTACTAAAATATACATTTCCGGCATCTGTACTTTACTTAAAGGTGCACTATGTAACTTTTTGGTTGGAGGTCTGTCACCTGCTTGTTTCTATGCCACTACTCTGCCTGGAATGTTCCTCAGTATGACATTAAACATCTCTGCCTTACGTTTACTCAATTACAGGTGATTTTATATATTCCAAAACGCCTAGAAAAACAGGCATTTTGACTGTAAGCAGGGTTGCCTCTCCACAGATCTGACCTGTAACTTGGTCTGGTTTGGTCTCCATGAAAACAGAAAGGTATAACAGCATACCGTGAAACATTCCAGACAAGGAAATGAAAAAAAGCATGGGGAAAAAAAGCATTTGACAGTTACACAATGCACCTTTTAAAACTGACACTTTTTACTTTTACTTCACTACATTTGAGAGCAGGTATTTGTACTTTCTAATCCACATTTTTTTAACTGGACTGAAATTATTTTTTCTGAAAGTTTTAGACCTGCTGAAAAGGCTGAGGGTTTATTTTTAACACGTTTGTAGTTTGAGCAAACAAGAAAACGATCGATTCAATTGTTTCTTCCAGTTCAATTCAATTCAGCACAAATCTGTATCAAAAACACAACATTTGAAGTTTTACTAGATCTCAAAATGTGCACAGATTAGTTTTACTTTTTACTCTTTAAGTACATTTTTAAGTGGGTACTTTTACTTAAAGGTACATTGTGTAACTTCTGGGGGAGGGTCCTTCAAAGCTGATACTCCATGAAGATTTTATTGCTTTGGCTGGAATGTTTTACAGTAAGGCATTAAAGCTTTATCTCCATGGAGACCAAACCAGACCAAGTTACAGGTCAGATCTGTGGAAAGGCAACCCTAGGTATTTTTGAGCTATAAAGAACTATAAAACTAGCCAGGCCGGCGCCACCTAGTGCCTCAACTCAGTTTAATTTCTCTTCAGCAACTAGGTCAGGAATCGGAATACACTAGACGGTTTTCAAGAACTCCGGAAGTTGTAGACCGCGCACTGACCAATCAACGAAGAGCTGTGAAGCCATGACGTCAAACTCAAGTGCCTGTCTGGGTCCATTTTAGTGGTACAGCACAACAGTAAATGAAGCGGCCGAGATGGATGTAGACGAAGACAGACATTCTGTGTTGGCAACAATTTCTGAGATCGAGGATTTAAAGCTGGAACAAAGAGAATGTTTGGTGAATTTTATCAAGGGGAAAGATGTTATTGTCCTTCTTCCTACGGGATTTGGTGCATTACGTACGCCACGACCAAATAGCAGCGATTGGTTAAATAAAAAAATACCCGCCTACTGTCGAGCGAATGAATCCTAATACTGCGAGGTCAGACTGATGAATCGGGCTACTTTAAAACCACCTTTACCTGAATAAATGTAAAGTAGAGCTGTTTAATGTCATACTGTGGAACATTACAGGCAGCGCAATGACATATCCATAGCAATGACATATCCAAGCAAGCGACAAACCCCAAACTAAAAAATTACATAGTGCACCTTGAAGGCACAACAACTATATGTGCTCGGTCATTGTGGGACTCAAACTCCTGACCTACTGGCTGGAGGGCGAGCTCTTTCACCGCCTCAGTCACTTTCCTCCCTTAGCGGTGCAATAGTTGTTTTTTGTATCCGTCGTGAAGTGTTACCTAAAGTCAAAAGGTCCAAGCAGAAGAATCACAGGTCTTTAGGAAGACATTTTATTACATTTTGAAACTCTCCTAACAGCATTTAGAATCTTATGTATGCGACCTCTTTACTATGATATTCATACACCCCACCAAAATATTTCCATCCAAGTAGCTTTTTACAGTATTACTATGGAAACACAAAATATGAATAGATGGATGTACAATGTAGCTCTTAAAAAGTTCAGTTATATGTTTACAACGATTAGACACGTCTTTTAAAGGTCCCATATTACGCAAAATTAACTCAGTTTTCAGCCTAAATATGCAGGATTTGTGTATGAAACAAATGAAACAAAACACAACTCCGGGAATGTTTTTGATGAGAAAACAAAATTATAAAACAAATCTGAATATAACGTAATATGGGCCCTTTAAAATCAAATACCTGGGCACTTGAAAAACCAAAGAGAAAATGCGATTTAAGCTCTCCTGCGTCATTCAGAGAGTAAGAATAGCAGTGTTGTGATAGGATGACTTATGCATGATTCAATCACTATACAGATTGTGAAGGACGACTTTTCTCTCCTGTCTAAACCTTGATTCAGTCTTCACAGTTATTCGTCATCGCTGTGTTAAATTCTCCAGCACATTCGATTCAAGTCATAGTCTATGCACCAGAAGCGGGTGGCCAAATACTGTGATCAACTAAGAGTACTGCTACTTCAAAATAATAAAAGTGGAAGTAGAAAATAAAGGTCAGAGAAGGTCCGAGAAGTCTGATAATTGTACTGTTTGTTCGATATAAGTACTAAATCTTTAAAAAAGTAATGAAAGTGAATGTGTTTGAAAAAAAAATAGCCACCTGTGATGCTTTATGTGTTTTGTTTAATTGATATTGTTCATATTATTCTTATAGCCTATCTTTATATCTGGAAAAGTGAATGTGGATTGAATAAATAAACTGAATAAAACAAGTAAAACAAGTGCAATCAGAGGTAGCAACCTGGTCCCCCATGAGGCATCAGTGGGGGCAGTTCGTCACCACGGAAGCAGCTTATGAGGAGCCCAGCCCATATGACATGATCGTTCTATCCACAATGCAATGTGTGTATCTGTACAAGTGCCCATGAACATTTGTGTGATATTGGTCACACATGAGAATGTCTGTGTTTACTAGCGTGTAACAAATATGTCTTTTTTCATGAGTTCTGTATATGTTAGTTGTGTGACTGTAGATCAGTGTGTTGTGTATCACCAAAAAAAGTTCCAATTTGAATTTTAATGGCATACACTGAAAGACAAACGAACTGTTATAATTAGTGATTATCTCAAAAACTATTAATACTATACAAATGCATAGAATTATAAATAGGTAATAATTTTTATGAGATTTTGAGACCACTCCCGCTGCTCTAGCTCGATCCTTCGCGGCGTTATGACCAAAAACGCATATTTGACCTTGGTTACCTTGACCTTCACGTGATCTTGACCAGTTTCAACCTGTAACATCCAGTGTACCCCGGTTATGTGTGTGCCAACTTGTGTGATGACTGGGTGAATATTTTAGCCTGCAGATGGTTCAGAAATTGCAGAGATTGTCGATCCTTTATAATGGCGTGACCTTTCAATTAACCCGTGTGACCTCAAATGACCTCGGATCGTCACCAAACTTTTTTTTTTTGTTTGGCGGCATCGAGCACGAGGGCTTGAGCACACAGGGTGAATACAAAGCCTGGTCAATCTTTCGGGGACCAGGTAAAAAAAACAACAACACTCAAACAATAAAATGCGGGACTCACTGATATTAGGGCTTTGGATGGTCACATGTGGATTCTCAGCCATCAGGTGAGAGCTCAGACTGGTCACCAAACGGTCGATGCTCTTCACCACATCCATGGGGCCGTTCACCACCTGAAACACACACAGGAGAAGGCTCTGCTAAGTACGGTCGTTAAAGTGGATGCCCTTCCTAACACAACCACTATTATCCAGTCTGAAAGTAGAATGAGCGTCACATGAGTCGCTCGTTTGGGTTGCTGGTTTCAAAGCTGAAATCAAGTTGAAAGGACTATCTCTGATCTGAATCCTCACTACCCAAACCCCAGCAACTGCAGCCAATCCTTAAATCTCAGTGAGTGAATTCTGGAGGTTTTGAGCTTTCACATGAGGTAAAATACTGATACTTATATGTGTACTATATGTGAACTAGCGCAGGCTGCAGACAGTTCCTTTAATTGCTGGCCTTCCATGACTTTACAGCACCTTACCTGTGTAGAATGAAATGAGTGAAATGTTAACCCTTTACCTCACCTTACGGTTTGGGATTATAGTTTTTTAACATTCAAAATCCTGTCAGTGCATTTGTTGTCATCTCTTTTAAACAAAAAAAAGGCGCACAAGTTCAGAAATAATCATAATAGCAATAATAGCAATAATAATTTCATTGAATTTACGAATTTCCATGACTTCTCCAGGATTTCCATAACCGTGGGAACCATGTGGCATGTAAGTCAATAATATTTACTACAGATGGAGGACAGTCTAGTCATTAAAAGAAATATTCAGGTTCAGCTTTTGAGAATTTATCTTTTAGACATTTCATAACAAAGTAATCGAAAAGGAAAACTACAAATTTGATGGTTTTCAGATTCTAGAATGTGTTGTTATTATGTCATACTTCAGATAGGAGGCAAGAAACAGATTTCTCTATTGTTCAAATTGCTGCCATGAAATTTCCAAAAGGCTTATTCACATATCTTTAATGTAATCTTTTCTATCACTGACTAGATTAACCATTAACAAAAACAGTTTTTAACAGTTTATTTTAGGTGTTCCACATCTGTATTAAATACTATTGGCCTATAGAGTGTTGTGACGTCATCTGAAACCCAGCAACTGATTGGACTTTGCCATGAAATATAAAATCTGAAAATATTGTGAAGGACCTTAACTCAATTCTGCATAATATTAATTGTATTTCTTTATAAAAAGCAGTAAATAGTATAGTTTAGACAAGTTGGTAAGACTGGTAATGTGTATTATATGTTGTGTATGTTACAACTAAGCAATGAAAAAGTGAGGTTGCCTTACAAAAAATGTCATTTGAAAAACACCTCTAACATAAAAACAATGCAACTTCAGCTACAACTATAAAATATGATTATTTTGTAATTCCAAATTAGATTAGATGTGGCCAAGACCATGCTATACTGCAAAAATCTGCACCCAGAAAAATATTAATTTTAGCTTCTCCCATCTGTATCACATATTATTGCTCTATATAGAATGTAGTGATGTCATCTGGAAAATAGCTGTGTTTCAGATGGCATTTTACACTTCCACTGCCCAGGACTAATGCATTTAAAAGAACAGTTATGTAGAGAGCGATAGTGCATTGATACTGCAACATGCTTCCCAAATCCTTAACTATTCACAAGCATGAACCACGTTTGAAGAAAATATTAAAGAGATATATTGGAAATTGTACATAATTTTATTTAGTCACTAGTTATTCATTGTAATTTATTCAATATATTATAGTTAATGTTTATGATGTAGTATATAGCCACATATATTAACAGCCACATCAAATCATCATCTGCAGCCTTTTACCATCTAAAAAAAACATAGCAAACATCAAAGGTTTACTGTCTAAAGCAGACTTGGAGAAACTTATCCATGCGTTTGTCTCCAGTAGGTTAGACTACTGTAATGGTCTGCTCACTGGTCTCTCCAAACGAGCTGTGAGACGCTGCAGAACATCCAGAACGCTGCAGCTCGGGTCCTGACTCAAACTAGGAAATATGAGCACATAGATTCTGTGCTCAGGTCTCTGCACTGGCCCCTGTGGCTCAGAGACTTTAAAGCAGCTCTGCTTGTGTACAAGTCTGTCCATGGCCCAGCACCAAAGTCCGTCTCTGACATGTTAGTGCCATATGAACCACTTCGCACTCTGAGGGCCTCAGGGACCGGCTCCTGCTAGTGCACAGAGTCGGGACTAAACAAGGGGAGTCAGCGTTTCAGATTCACGCAGCTAAAACCTGGAACAGTCTTCCTGAAAATGTGAGACAGGCCTCTTCTTTGACGCTGCTTAAATCCAGGCTCAAAACGGTTCTGTTTAGCTGTGCATACGACTGAAAGGTTTTCATTCCACACTCTTCTCTCTATTTTATGTAATTAATGTCTCTCTCCCTTTTTTAAAATGTTAATCTTTAATTTTATGATGATTATTTATGTTTTTATTGCAATTTAATGTTTTTCTTATTCTGTAAAGCACTTTGAATTACTTTGTGTACGAACTGTGCTATACAAATAAACTTGCCTTGCATTGCCTATAGTAATGTGTGAAGAATCCCTCAGTCGTCCAGGCTGGTAGAACCTAACTTTTGTCCAGAATTTTCTCCTTGCCATTGCCTATAGTAGTATATGGAACAGGACTGTATGAACTTATATGTGAACTTTTTTTTTTTTATTATGGAACATTTTGTTGAAAATTATGCCAACTTGGACCCTAGGTAGAATAGTCTTTACCCCAGAAGACTAATGGAGATCCAATAAATAAATAAATGAATAAATAAATACATTCAGGCCAATAATATTTAATACAGGTGGGGGGTAGCTAAAATGAATATTGTTAAAATGCACATTTGTGTTGCAGCGAGTTCTCAGGTCTAGTCATTACTGGAAATGATCCGGTTGAATATTAGTGAATTTACCTTTTGGATATTTCACGGCAAATCAATAGTCATGTGGGCGTCTGACATCATCGCCTTCTAGAATCTGTAAAAGCGCCACTAGATAAGCTCATGCTGTGGACGCTGGACCATTGTAACATTTGAAACCCCCTCCCATTCAGAGCACAGGCGTGGAGCAGGCAGAGGAGGAGAGAGGGAGAGAGAGACGGGCTTCCCAAGTGCCACGCTTACATTCAGCCTTAGTGTCCTTGGGAGCGAAGCGACGGAGAGGGGGAAGGCACGCTCATACACAACATTTGTAATGCAATGAAGCGCTCTATACAGATCTATATATGCGCAAACAGTGGAGAGGCAAAGTGACAAAAATATAAAAACAGTAGTGATAGTTGCTACAGTTTTGTTCTTTCTGAAGTATGGAATTACTGAATTGCTATGTTTAAAATGGTGTTACGTGGGTTTGATAGAGATGGAGGAAAGGAATAATTACATTTTAAAAGGTCCTATATTGCACAAAATGGACTCTGTGAGCTTCAAGTCATGTTATAATGCAGTTAGCTCCTCATAAATATACCTGGAGTTGTGTTTTGTTTCATTCATTCATTCATGTTTCATTCTTTACTACAGTATTAGCATGTCCACATCTCCTTCTTTACTGAATTTTAGTAAAGGAGGACAATTCCAGGTCTGAAATGATCCAAGTGAGTGTAGGTTTGCATAGGGACGGTGGAGACATGTCACAACCAGTATTTGGGGAAGACAAAATAGTCCCTACCAATATTTGCCATTTTATTTTAATAAACATATACATTTATTGTGATATTTTCCCAAACTCAATAGTATTAATTTAACATGTTTTAATTGGGGTGTAACAATATCCAAGTCTCACGATATGATGTCATCACAGTATGAACCTCATGGTACGATATTTATTGCGATATCATAGGAAAGCTCACAATTGGGGAGGCTCACGTTTAGGGATGTAACAATATCCAAATCTCTTGGTACGATATTTTCACGATATACATCTCACGGTACGATATTTATTGCGATATTCTGTGGAGGTTAACAAAGCTTTTTCCTCTTAAAATGCCTTGACAAGACTTAATTGAACTAAAAGTGCTTAGAACTGTTATTTTTTCTTGTAGTCTAAACTGAAAAGGAGCAAAGGATCATGGTCTATGTAGTTCCCTCTGTCTCTTTTTAGCTATTGCTGCACCATAATTCTTAAGTAAAGAGACTTCGATTCGATATACTGTGATGGTCCACAATATTATTGTCAGAACTTTGACGATACGATATCACGATATTTCAGTTACTGTTACATCCCTACCTTTTAGTTCACATTTTGTATATTAGACGTTCGGAGATGTATTCAGTGATATGACGACAGGGTTACTCCTGCCACTATTTCATTGGCTGTAACAGAGTGATGTCATTAGTGGAGCCAGGAGCCTAAACTGGGGAAGCAGCAGGACAGGGCCGCACCTGAAGATGGCGGCTCGAGCAGGCATGAGTGAAGATGCTGCACCAAACTTTGAAAAACTTTTCAAAAAGAACTTACTTGGCTTCATCTTCAATTAAACTTTTGTCATAATGAGTCGCTGCAGAAAAAGAGCAACTAGCATCACAAATGCTATCACCTACTCGTGCGCCGTTAGCAGCCGGACTCTACTGACAATATTCCATGGAAAAAATTTTGTACATGACATCACAAATATCTCATCACCAACAAGCAAAGGGAAATCTGATACAAACTTCTACATCACTGGTATCCACTAAAGAATCATCTTAGAAGGACAATGGACTCAAACTGTACATTTTGTGAACTGAAAAATGAAACCACCTTCACTTATATTAGACCTGCCCCGACTCTGTGTATTTATGGAAAGAATTCATAAAGCAGAGAAGCAACTTCTTACTCCATTTTACCCTTTCTTATAAAGATGTGCTGTTTGGTTTTTGCAGTGTGCGTCATATGAAAAGTAAACAATATTATATAATTAATCTGTTAATCAAGTAACCTATCAGTTGGTTTTAACCTACACACTTGTGTGTAGTTTAAAAACACAGCTGAGCATTTCCTGTTTTACCACATGACATCACAAGGTGGAGCAGAGTGTTTTCTGTTTGAGAGAAGAACTTAGCCTAAATGAGCAGGATTTGTGTGTTAAAAGTGTGTGAATGTGAATGAAACACAACACAACTCCAGGTATGTTTCTGATGAGGAAAAATAATGTAATATGGGCCCTTTAAGTATAGATTTTTGGTTTGGTGTGAAAATAAATAGAGAATCCATGATACAATTTAGGACTGTGCAATTAATGACATTTTAATCAAGATTCACAAGTTTCTAATTGTCATTATTCAGCTTGGACCTTTTTAATTGTGAAGTCCACATCCAATTCTCTGTCAGTAACGGCGTTAGGTTTGGAGCGGAGACAATTTTTTGTTTTAAAATGAAATTATTAAAACAACACCTAGTTTATGTTCAGGAAATTAATACTGAAAGTCATTTTTATATTTTTTTAATAAGACAAAATAAAGTCGATCAGTATGAGGTTTGTTTTTTGTTTTTTTACTCATACCACGCACTGTTTTAAAAGTGATCTTTATCGTTTGCAGATTTTAAATTTTTTATTCACATGTAAACTGAAAATACAATCAACAACTGCTGGAGTAGTTGGAATAAAGTGTGTTTACAAAGTTGTTCACTAATATAAATTATTAAAGTCATTATATAAGTCTAGGCTTGAATTCTAAATTGAAGTTATAGTATTGTGCTCCATAACTACAAGTATATATGTATGCACACACTGCCCTCTAGTAGCCCTAAAGTGAACTGAACAATATCTGAAATTGCATCTACAGTCACAATAAATAAAAGAAAGTAAAGGAAGTTGCTTAGACATTAGTGTGGATGAAGACGAGGACATGAAGAGACTGAGGTGGCTAATGATTTTTCTGCTGCGGCGTAGGACAGAGGAGGAGTGGGTTTCAGCTTCCTGTTATAGACTAAATTTTTTTGAAAATTGTTAATTGCTAAGTAAAGAAATAAATTTGATAATATTACAATTGTAAAAAAATATATATATACACAATTAAAATTGAGCTCAAAAAAGACCAAAATGTCTAGTGTCATCTAAATTAATCTAAATGAATGAATGAATAAATAAATAAAGACAGATACATCAATTAATTAATTAAAATAAAATAAAACAAAATAAATATTATAATAGACCCTCAGCGCTGTATTGTACCTCTTTGATGGCCTGCCACTTGTGGGCGTTGTCCTGGCTGATCACGCTGTCGGCCACACTGATGAAGTCCTGGCTGAGCTTCTGGACCCGCCCCTCGCTGTGATTGGCCGGAGTGGGGTCCGTCTCTGGGGGGACGTCGGCGGTCTGGGACAGTAGCTGTATGAGGGACACCATGTCCACAGGCTGAAGTCCCTCCTCCTCGGTCTGCTCCAGGGCCTGCACGCACGAGTCCAGCTGCACCGAGGCTTCCACCAGGCTAGAGGGGGCGGAGACCTGAAACGATAAAAATAATTATAATAATGAAAAGACTAAGAGAAGTAGTTTGCAGAGACTAAAGGTGCACTATGTAACTTTTTGGATGGGAGTTAGTCACCTTCTTGTTTCTATGGATATGTCATTGCTCTGCCTGTAATGTTCCACAGCATGACATTCACTCAATTACAGATGGTTTTATAGTTCAGAAATAAATACAATTCTGATTGCCTCTTCACAGGTCTGACCTGTAACTTTGTCTGGTTTGGTCTCCATGAAGATAAAAACGTTTAATACCATACTGTGAAATATTCTGGACAAAGCAATAACATCTCTGTGAAGAAAAGCATGTGATGGACCCTCCACCCGAAAAGTTACACAACAGTGTCAATAGAGTCAAAATTTATAATAGGCAAAATGTTAGTTCTTCAAAATGCAATGCTAGTATTTACTTTACAAACCTATTTAGAGATGTTAAAGGGCTCATATTACACTATTCAGGTTATAAATTTGTTGTTTTTTCCAAGTTTTCAGGTTAACAGCCTTACTTTTTTTCAGTAGAGATTGGCAACTCCAGAGCTGAAATGATCCATATTACTCTAGTGAATGTGTATGGAGTTTAAAAACAAATTGGAGCACATCCTGTATTACCACATGACATAACAAAGTGTTTTGTGTTTGTGTTAAATGTGTGTGAATGAAACAAAACATGACTCCAGGTATGTTTGTGATGAAGAAACAACATTGTAATATCAGAAAATAGCATAATATGAGACATTTAAGGTGTCTTTTGTTAGTTTTTGAATATAGTAGCTGTACATTACCAGTGTTTTGTTGGAGTTTGTGAGTAAAGTAGTTGTACATTACCTGTGTTTTGTTGGAGTGTGTGAGGATGTGGCTCAGGAAGGCTGTCGGCTGACTGTCCCTCACATCAGTGATCTTCTTCAACTTCAGAAAACGCTCTAAGGCAAAAGCAACAAATGATTCAGATTTTGACACATTTTCACTATAAACACAACCTCAAAAGCATTCACTTAATAAGAGTAATTACATACATATTATATTTAAATATTATATTTTACATTTGCAAAACAGTTTAAGACCTACTCTGCAAAATTAACTTTTAAAGGTACATTATGTAACTTTTTGGTTGGAGGCCCGTCACCTGCTTGTTTCTACAGAGATGTCGTTGCTTTGCCTGGTATGTTCCACATTATGAAAATTAACAGATCTACCTTACATTTATTCAATTACAGGTGGTTTTATTGCTCAAAAATACCTAGAAAAACAGGTATTCTGACTGTGAGTGGGGTTGTCCCTCCCTACATCTGACCTGTAACTTGGACTGGTAACTAATAACAAAGTAAGACACTAACACCTCCATGAAGACAAGCATTTGATGGACCACCAGAAAAGTTATGCACTTTTAAAAATGTTATAGTTCTTTCCCCTTGTCATTTACCCTCTCCAAGTTGTATTTGGAGTGATTCGAGAATATTTGATCACTTATTTTCAAGACGCCGTTTTGCCGATTAATCCCTGTTTTCACCCCTACTGTTAGATGCCCTATGGTCTGAACTTACTTCATTCTTCAATTTAATTTTCTTAATCAGTGATACACATAGGATTTCAACAGCACTGCGTAGTCATGCTGGTGCAATTTTTATTTATTTATTTTTTATAAAATTGATTGCTTGATTTGCACCTATCCATAGGAGGGGTCAACAACTTCACATTTCTTTGTTGTGATGGCGTTTATGGTGATGTCAGCTCCAATGGGTACCACAGTTTTCTAATGCAAATATCAGCAGACATATTTCTTTTATTAAATCGTTGTAGATCAATATTGCGAGTTAAAAACACAATGATCCACGGGTATTGTACATTAAAACTATACAGCAGGCCAAGCACAACATGTCTTCTTTAAAGGTACATTGTGTAAGTTTTCTGGTGGAGGGTCCGTCAAATACTTTTCACAGTATGGCATTAAGCCTTCCTATCTTCATGGAAACCAAACCAGACCAAGTTACAGGTCAGATCTGTGGAGAGGCAACTCACAGTCAGAATGCCTGTTTTTCTAGGTATTTTTCAGCTATAAAACCACCTGTAATGTAATAAATGTAAGGTAGACCTGTTTAATGTCATACTGTGGAACATTCCGGGCAGAGCAATGACATTGAAACAAACAGGTGAAGGACCCCTCAACCAAAAAGTTACACAATGCACTTTTAAAGAAGAGGCATTACAATTCTTTGGAGTTTTAATTGCTAATACAAAACATATTTAGATCACCATGTTACCCTTTGTTAGATTGAAATTGTTATATTTACTGGAAACAACTTCTGACCGCAAGATCACTGGGGGTGAGGTGAGCTAAGTGTCTTGCCCAGGGACACAACAACAGCATTCAGCATTGGGAGCTGGAATCGCACTGCCAACACTTTCTGGAGGGTCCACCAGAAAGGTCTTTCTGCATGGAGATGTTATTGCTTTGTCTGGAATGTTTCACAGTATGGCATTACACATTTCTATCTTCATGGAGACCAAACCAGATGATGTTACAGGTCAGGTCTATGGAGAGGCAACCCTCTCACAGTCAGAATGCCTGTTTTTCTAGGTATTTTTGAGCTATAAAACCACCTGTAAGTGAATAAAAGTAAAGTAGATCTGGTTCTACCCACTACCGAAAACTTGAATAATTAACAACCATTTCGTTAGTACCAGTAATAGGGACATGCTCCTCAGGTTTTTACTGCATTGTTGTGAATAGTGCATCGGTGTGTAACAGATGCTGGAGTCTCACCTTTGTTGCTCCTGCAGATGAATAGCAGTGGCTCAGAGCAGTCCATGAGGCTGAACACTGGCTGCTGATTGGTCCAACCCTGCAGCGTCCTACAGCCCTGGAGCTCCATCTGCTGGTCCTTTGCTGTCAGTGCACACATACAAGACAAACAAGAAGACAAGTGTTGATTAGATAAAGAAATGTGTTAATGTGTTTGTATGTAAATGTTATTCTTTTCTTCTCTGTCTCTATGGAATTGCAAAAAAAAAAAAAAAAAACAGTAACAGAATCATGTCACCCTGTTCTATAGGCTGTACTTATTTTATATTGATCCAAAGTTAAGTTGACATGTTTATAAATATGTATTATCAAATGTAATGCAATTATTATTATTATTCAAATTATTTTTAGTTTCTTTCATGAAATTGTAATTTAAAATGTTGTACCATTAGCATACAAAAGGCATTTAAAATTCCATTAAATGCAAAATCAGCAGCTATTGTTTTTAACCTCATTCATTTCATGCCAGGCTGCCATTGTAGGGTTAATCCTGTTTGCTGGTAATTATGGTATTTTCTATTAGACAGTTACACACAATGCAAATGCAAAAATGTCCTGAAGTAGCCTCAAAATCCTGACTTATAAAACCTTTTCATAAAGAAATGTATTGTACAAATGTACCTCAGCCCACTTCTTGTTTAATTACAGTATTATGTGTGCCTATTGTTTGCCAAAGACAGCGCCGCTAACAGAGGTATAGCTCTTATGTTGATACAGACTCTATTGTGTTCCGTCTCTGTTGTTCCATTGGAGAATAATACAGTTTCTTTGAGCTAGAATGTAAGACAGCTCAAGTAAAAAAGAGAGAAAACCACATGTTTATGCTCAACTTTTTTACATTTGCAAGATGTACACTGTAACTGAATACACCGTGATCATATAGGCTGTGTTTAGTTCACAAAAGGTAGCGGAGTTTAGCAGTGAGAACATTTTTATGTGTATTTTTTATGTTTGATTAAATAATGATTGGTTCAAAAATGAATTGTAAAGCGCTTTGACTATCAGGGAGAGCACAATAACAGGCCATGTGGACAACCTGATACTACAACACCGTTAACATTTCCTAAAAACATGTTCATGAATTAAAATAATGACGTGTCATAAAATGAAATAAAACCGGAAAAGGTTTCTGATCAAACACTTTAGCACATTTAAAGGTTAAACTAGTTGTCACTTTTCTGATGGAAGGTCCGCCACTTTCTTGTCTTCTTAGGCCCCGTCCACACTCGTACGTATTTGAGTCGTTTTCGTTGTGGATGCAGTGTTCGTCCACACTAACCCAACTGAAAACAGCTCCAGAGACGGAACGATCTGGTGCCGCCAGGTCCCACGAATTCATCTGAGTACAGATCTGACTCAGGAACAAACACTGAAAACACTGATACTCTGAAATGCTGATGTAGGTCTATGCGTCGCGAAGTAGTTAATTCACCGTCAAAATGTTAAGAGACTAGCATATATTCAGTGTATGCGTATGACCTGTAGATGTATAATCTCTGAAAAGTTGAACATGAACCATCTCCAACGCGATAGAAGCACAGAACATACTCACCATCAGCAGAACACCCCTCTGTTACAGAAACAACAAATATATTGTACTGAGTCGTGTCCTTTAGTCTGACAGAAGCTGATCAGCGCACAATAGAGAGCTGTTTTGAGTGCTCAGTTTATACAAATTAATAATGCGGTTTTAAGTTTTGTTTCTGTAAAACGTAAACACATATGCTCAAAGCTGTGTGAATAAGGAAGGATTGCGGACACAGAAACGACGTGTCTGGACGCAAATAGTTTCTGATACGGTGATACGTAGATTCATTTCAGTGTAAACGGGGTCTTGGAGATGTTAGGCTATTTTCCTGGAATGTTCCACACTATGGCATTAAACTTGTCAATCTCCATGGAGACAACCTGGTGACGCAGGCAAACAAAGTTACAGGCCGAATCTGTGGGAGAGGCACCCGCTCAAAGTAAGAATGCTATACTGTGGAACATTTAACAAAAAGTTAACAAAGAAGTCCACCAGAAAAGTTACATAGTGCACCTTTAAACACACTGGAAATTTGATTTGTTTCTAATCTGTAATTTGTAGTAGTTCTAGTCTTTGACTTATTTTGGAGTGTTGTATTTTTTAGATAAGTGCAGGTGAAATATATACAAACCTGGACAGAAAAGCAGAGCGTCCATCTCTCTGACCACCTCATGCCTGCTCAAAAGCTCTAGATTCCAGCTGAAGAACACCTCATGTGACCCTGGCGAGCACCCGTAGAGCGCCCGCACGTGCCTCGCCTCCAGTGACGTATTCCACACATTCAAATCTGTGATATTCCCAAAGAACGGCTCCGTAAAATTCCCTCCGAACGAGTCCTGGTCCTGCCCCAAAATGAATATCCCATCTCCGTGTATATCCCTGGACGACTCTGCTCCACTGCCTGCGTCCTTTCTCTCCCCGTCCACGTAGATGGTCCACTGCTCGCCAGCTTGTGTCCAGGTAACGCAGATGTGGTGCCAGTTTCCGTCATTTGGGAAAGAGGCCTTGTAGGGCATGTGTTTTCCGTGAATGATGAGGGCTAGCAGGATTCGGCCCTGGCTGTCGACTTGGCTGCGAAGTTGGAATTCGTTGGTAAAGACGGGGGCCGCGTAGGAGAAGATGGTGGACACTTCGCTCCACTGGGGGTCCCACTGCACACGCACGCACACGCTGATGGAGGACAGGCCTGGGAAGGAGATGTTGATCCGGGCGAAACCATCACGAGTCTCCTTTGGGAAGTTGAGAGCGGAGAATTTTACATCTGGGAAGTAAAAGAAAGGGGTATTTAAGTGAGAAGTAGGTTATCTTTAGATCTAACTATAGCAAAAGAGGATTGGTGCAGGAAATTCAGGTCCAAAAAATAATATAAAGAGTTAAATAAACGTAACCTCCTTGTCTCCATGAAGATGTTATTGCCTTGTTACCTCAGTCACAGGGCAAAATGTTATTTATAGTCGTTCACATAACCAAATTAGGACTAAACTAAACTTTCACAGAACCAGGACAAAAACAGAACCAAGACAAGCGCAATCGGAAATAGCAACCTGGTCCCCCATGAGGCATCGGTGGGGGCAGTTCATCACCACGGAAGCAGCTTATGAGGAGCCCAACCCATATTACATGATCATTATATCCACATTGCAATGTGTGTATCTGTACAGGCCCATGAACATTTGTGTGATATTGGTCACACATAAGAATGTCTATGTTTACTAGTGTGTAATGAGTTTGTGTGTATGTTAGTTGTGTGACTGTAGATCAGTGTGTTGTGTATCACCAGAAAAAGAAAAAAATGGAAATTATTTTCGTTCCAATTACAATTTTGACAGCATACACAATTAATATTTTACCATACAAATGCATAGAATTATAAATAGATAATATTTTTTCTGAGATTTTGAGACCACTCCCGTTGCTCTAGCTCGATCCTTCACGGAGTTATGACCCAAAATGCATATTTGACCTTGGTTACATTGACCTTCAAGTGACCTTGAGTGGTTTCAACCTGTAACATCCAGTGTACCCCGGTTATGTGTATGTCAACTTGTGTGATGATTGGGTGAATATTTTAGGCCGCAGATGGTTCAGAAATTGGCGAAATTGCCGATCCTTTATAATGGCGTGACCTTTCAATCGACCCGTGTGACCTCAAATGACCTCGGATCATCACCAAACTTTTTTTATGGCATCGGGCACGGAGGCTTGCCCCACATACCAAATTTGGTGACAAAGAGTCCATAAATGGCAGAATTATCCTGGGTGCACAGACAGACACACACACACAGACAAACACACACACACACACACACACAGGGTGAATACAAAACCTGGTCAACCCTTTCAAGGACCAGGTAACAAGTCTCCATCTGGACTAAAGGGCATCCCAGACAGGTCTAAACCAGGACTACCTGTTTGTACATCCACTTAACAATTTCAATTCCATGGCTAGAATTATACTCAATTAAATCCATAGTCCCACCATAGACTGTATAAAGAAGTGGACTAAGGGAGTGTGACGTCACCCTTTTGGAACAGATGGCTCCAGTCAAATGAAGTTCACCAGGTTGGCGGTTTTAGGGGCGAATTTGGAGCCAAAGATCATATTAAAAAATTTGAATTTAGTAATGAACAAAATAGTGAAATAAAAACACCAGGATCATGTAGAGTGGGTTTTACAAACATTTTAAGACCAAATTGTCAAGGCTAACTGCAGCAGTTACAGAGAGAGGTGTGATAATATTCAAGTGTAAGTCATTTGGAGCCAGGGTCAGGATGTGCAAAAATATCAAAATATCGCTATATCGTTTCATTTAATGTGATGATACAGTATTGATAATGTAGGCAGCTATATCGATATATCACCAAGTATTAGTATTTTAGTATTTTTTGGTATATTTTACAAAATTATTTTGTGACAGTGCTAAAGTTTTGTGGCTTTTTTATAGGAAGAAAACTAGTTTATGCAACACATTTGACATTTTCACTGTTTTAATGATTAAAGTTGGTGTGTTTCAGATTTATTTTGCACAAGAAGTGGTTTAACAAAGACTTTTAGTATCACAGCCATGATTTAGCCTTTATTTTCTCTGAACATCTATATATTGTATCAAACTGAAAGTGCACTGTATCAAGATATGTATCACATAGTGGCCTGTGGATCGAGGTATCAAGGTATGCATTAGCTATGTCCATTTATATAGAGCTACTGAGCTTTTGAGATATAGACAGACTAATAATAAACCAAAACACAACAAAACACTATGATATAACAACATTCTCACATGGTTTAAAGTTTAAGGAGTCAATTTTATGTAACAGGACATTTATGAGTGTGTATTAGTGTACTTACATTGTTTGGACAGGGCCTGTGGTTTTGAAGGTGCTTTGGTTGAATCCTGAATCCAGACTGGTGAGATGACTCCGGTCTGTAGGAGCAGCTGGCGGAGGCCACGTAGTTCCTCCTCCTCCTGGTCAGAGGAGGGCAGTGTGCTGAAGTGTCCTCTGCACACGCTCTGGGCTCTGGAGAAGGGTAGGGACATGTTGATCAGCTGAAAAGCCCACTGTGACGTCAGGTGGACCAGAGAGGCTGGTTCTGTGCACAATACAACACCAAACATTCAACTGAGAATTTGAAACACAGGATAAGTCAATACAATACATCAATGCATATCATACGTCATACTTGGATCACAGAACAGGTAATCTCATGATATGGCAATACTTCAATAGCTGGTAAATAGACATGCACATCCAATAAAAGATGTGACTGTGTGCTGGGTCCAAAGACAAAAATTGCGAGATCCTCACTGCAGTTCTTTCAAGCATTTTAATGACACCACAATGTGATGGGGTCAAGCCCTTCTTCAGACATGTCTGAAGTAATAGATATTTTAGCAGTGATATATCAATATACATATCATGATAAATCCATGTATCACGATGTATCTAAATGGGAATGTTTTGTCACTGTCCTTTTTAAATGTGGACAACACAGCAAATGCAGTGGTCTAATTTGGGTATTTAATGTGTTGACTAAAACACAATAAAAGACAGCACAATGAGCAGCAGCAGTGGGCTGTAAAGGGGTTCTCAGGCTGATTTAGTGTCTTACCCTGACTCTCCCCGGCTCTGTCTGCTGTAGGCTCAGTCTCACACACCACCTGTAACACATAACACAACACTAGTATAGGCGAGTTTCAGCTGACGTCATTGTTATTAAAAGCCCGCGTTGCATGCTGGGAAATATTTTGGTCGGAGGCAAGAAACACGATAGCGGTCAAACACAGTGCGTAACCTCGCGTATTTATCCCCGATAATGGTAAATTCCTGCTGCATTATCGGCTGCACAAATAGAAGCACGTAAGAAAGAAAATGTCTTTTTCGTATTCTGAGTGAAAAGAACCGCTAACGGTGAATTAAATGACTTTCAAACATCCACAGAGCAAACGTAGAAGATCCTAACAAAGGTTCAACAACACATCGAGACTCTTGGAGGTTTTCATCTTTTCTGCTGTGAATGGCCCAGGAGTTTCCACCAAGTCATTGTGGATATCGCCGAAGTGAGTATTTAGCCAGGTAGTTGGCGATTCTGACCAGAAATCTGGTTTGGTCCACCTTTTGTCGGGGTTGAAAAGGGTGATTTGTCGTCCATCGATGCTTATGACCAATTTCTGGTCAAATGGTCTTGGGTCCTCTGCCGTTAGAGTGGATAAATAACCAGGATCAATACCCTTTACGTGCTTTCTCGCTCTGTCCGTCATGTTGAATTAGTGTTTCTTGCCGCCGACCAAAATAATTCCCAGCATGCAACGCGCGCTTTTGTCAACAATGAAACTCGCCTATACACACAAGACTATGTTCATTCTGTAAACTTTTACTTCTTCACTTTTTCTTGGCAAAATAAGTTTCGCAGCTCATTCAAGCTGAGCATGAGCTACAAGACCTATTCAATCAAAGAACTTTTGTCCAGTTGACAGAATTACATTTCTTCTTTGCTATGGATCCTACCTGGACAACTGAGGCATTTCACCGCTTGCAGTAGAAATTCTACATAAACACAGTGACTTTGTTTGATTTTGATTTGATGGAAAAGAATTTTGAAGTTCATTTGAATATTTTAATCTCACTTTTGCCCCACTAGTCCACATAGTGTACGGCTGTGTGGGCCGTGTATCAACAGGAGGAGGACAATACCAAGGTGAAGGTGCAGCATTGCCTCTTTGACCTTCTGACACAAACCACACAAACCAAACTCATTAAAGTTCCTACACCACTGGACACTGCACCCAGGAACACACCATTTATCTCAACTATCTCAACAATGGCTAAAAACTGACAGGATGAGAGGGAAAAGCTGGCACATGTTTGTGTGCTTCACTTTTCATGTGGACTATGCAGCACTGATCCAGCCTTTTCACTTCTGATACTCATACTCCATGGAGATGTTAGTTTACTGGAATGTTTCACTGTATGGTATTAAACCTTTCTATCTCCATGGAGACCAAACCAGACCATGTTATAAGTCAGATCTGTAGAAAGGCAGCCCTGCTCACAGTCAGAATGCTGTTTTTCTATGCATTATTGAGCTATAAAACCACATATAATTGAATAAATATAAGGCAGAGCTCTTTAATGTCATGCTGTGGAACATTCCAGGTAGAGAAATTACATATCCATAGAAACAAGCAGGTGATGGACCCCCAACTAAAAAGTTACATAGTGCACCCATAAGTATCTTTCCATAACCAATATCAACCAATACCAGAGCAGAGATAAAATAAGACAAAACGGATCCAAATGTGATATGTAGCTGGTGACTAAATAACACTAGTAACTACACAACAGCTTTGTGAAAAATAAAAGTTAAAATATTGTGAGACTTTTTGAGTCCTCTACAACCAGTAAACAGTCTTATTACATCATTGTATTTCCACTCAGGATATCGGCTGAAATAATATTTGGAAGTCGATATCGGATCTACGCATTTTTTCACTATTGGTGCTGATATCTGATGCCATTATGAGTGCATACGTAATGTGGACTGCAATATCAGATTTTCAAAGAGTAGAAGATGTAGTTGTTCAGACTAATAGGGTTTTCTTCAAAAAATCTTAAAACTGGTGATTCGTGCAAGCAAGATTATTTCTTCAGTGGTACTCCAATCTAATACTGGTATCAGATATTGGTACAGATACTTTGCTGGATCAAATATTGGCCTTCAAATATTGGTTCGGTTGATATTTTGGATATCATAAATTGATGTAATAAGACTATGTGCTGGTCATAGTCGGCCCAGAAAGTTAAATCATGTTTGAACATTTATTTATACACAGCTTTCGCATGGTTAACTGAAGGATAAACAAGCTGCATGCAGAATCACGCAAGTGGCATGCTACCTCTAGAAAGTTACACACTGTTGCTTTAATTACAACAAATTGTTTAGGCTAAGTCAAATTGATCATCCTCAACATTAGTAGTAGAACATGTATTCATTATTGTCTTACCACAATAGAGAAAAGCAGCAGTCCAGTTTGCAGAGCAGAGGTCATCTCTGGGTCAGTCTAAACTCGTGCAGACAAAACTATTTCTTCTTCCCCAATAAAACAGAACAGTTACAACACATGACAGGTTAGGCTCCTATGTCCTTCAGTAGTGTCCCATTGCAACATGTTTCTCGAGGTTCTCAATCTCTGATACATTCTCTATCACTCAAAGAGCCCCATATAACTTTGTCCGATCAAAATATAGTCCTCGAAAATAGTACAAAATCCAAACTTGGTTCAAAAATGAAAAAGAATCATCCAGTCTTCAATGCACAGTCCGGTAACCAACCAAGAGTCTATGTCCTAAGAGCCCCCTCTTCTCTGCAGACCCATCCCATCTCCTCCCTCTCTCCCTCTCTCGCACCAGCAGTCGTGGGGTATTGTCATGCTAATGTGGCTATTTTTTAAAAGAAGCCATTTACGCAAGCAGTGTCAGGCATTTGGCAAAAGGAGGTGGCGAGGAGCGGGAGGGCGGCGGACATTTTGACCACATATTCCTTGTTTATACACTTAAGAGTATGTGTTTTATAGGGAGGCCTCTGTTGTAATGTACTGTAAGCACAGCTCAAGCGCTGAATGTACAGTACATCACAGAGCACTTCATCTGGACCAAAACAGAGATACTAGTTAATGTCATGTTAAAGGCGTTTTTAGTGATTCTTGTTTAAAGGTGCACTATGTAACTTTTATGGTTAAGGGTCCGCCACCTGCTTGTCTCCATAGAGATGTGTCACATTACAGAACACATATATAGAGAGGTGAACCCCACTCACAGTAAGCCAAACCAAAATATTTTTGAGGTGCAAATACTCAAATAAAACAGAAATGTGCAGGTTTACCCTGGTCTCAGACTGCATGTGGTGTGGGAGTGGCGACACTCAGATGAGGCCCGGAGCTCTGCTGTCTGCACATTTGAGGGCTGCACAGAGACCACGTGTTCACACAATAAACATTTATGTATGAAGGGAAAAGCCTGCAGTCGCTCCAGTGTCCGGCAAAAAGAGAATCCAACTGAACTGATCTGGAGCGCCGCCGCAGCACCTCCACCAGCACCACTGGAGCTTCACATGTGTGCTCTGAGCTCCTCTCAGTACTTGTAAAGACAGTATAAAAATATGAGCGACCACTGGACCGGAGTTGGACTGTGTGCAGTTTGAGCTTGGGGTTAAAGCAAGCAGCTCTACTTGAGTTAATTCTTGCTATTGGACATTTCAGTGGTTCAGGAGTGTACCAACACCTTATAAACTCATTTAAGTCTTTTATTTATCGTTACGAAAGGCGCTACAACACAAAACAGGGAGTTGTAATTGGAACTAAATAAGTCTCCAATTAGTATTCTCAATGAGTCCAAGCCTAAGAGTGCATAGTTGGAGGAGAGCCAAGTGGAACGCAGCCTGCTCTGGTTTAGGCTTTTGGTCTCCTCTTAACAGTGATAGAATCCAGCTAAAACAAGTGAGTACGTCAGTCTCTCTCCAGGCTACTGCAGATAAAAAGAAAGCACTCAGTCATCAGTGTTTGCACCAAATAGAAGGAGCTAAAAACCTGACAGTCCAAATGGTACTTTTGAAATATGCCTCGTCTGGCCTTTTGGTGACTGCCAGAAACAAACCGGGAAACTAGTGAAAATACTTGCGCGTCTACAATGTTATGTTCAGTAAAGCTGCAAGATTAATCGTAATAAAATTGGCATTGCGATTTGAATGGTTGCAACTGCAAAGATCACAAATACTGCAGTTATTTAGGCAGCAGTGTCTTTATAAAAAAAAAAAACTTGCGAACCCTGTAGTACAAGCCTCAACAAACATTCGGGTATTAGTCCATATGTTCACCTTTGCCCCTGAAATGGAATGAAATGGCAAACCTAATCCCAATTGCAACTCATAAAAATAGAAGGAAAAAGGAAAAAAGGTTGGCGATCACTGGTTTGACAGCAACTGAAAAACTATGTCTCGTACTTGTGGCATATAGGGTTAACTGTGGGATAAAAGCCAGAAAATAAAGAACAGTGACGGCTCTGCTGATTCCATTGTGCACAGAGTAATTTTACAGTGTAGAGCTCCTATTGTCACTCATGTGTCACTGCTGTAAACACTCCTGGAGGTTAATGTATAAATGTAACAGCCATGTTAAATCCACAGGCTGCTCAACCGACTGACAGGATGAAATACAACATACAATGTCTTAAGGTAAGCTCGCCATCAAATTAAAAGTGTAATTTCAATGGACATAACAATTATCAAACTGGAAATGCTGCAATTTCCGAAGTACCATAATTTCCTTCACAAAAATGACCTATGCGTGAAAATGGCTAACAGTGTGATTTAGACCTGTACAAACAAAACATGACATTTTTGTTTTAGGTTCAGTTCAGTTCAGTTCATTCACCTATTGTATTTATTTATTTTTTGTCAATTCTCCTGGATGCATTTAAAATCTGAACTTTTTATCATGAAAAAGCTATATTCTCTAAACAGCCGAATGAATCGCATCAGGTTTGTGAAGTCGTAGTGTATCATTTTTTTATATCATGCTTTTGTGAGTGGAAAATTGATGTGCAGGAACATGGGCTTGTGGGCGGAGTCTTGGACCAAATCAAACTACAGCATTTTGCGTCAGAGCAGAGGGGCTCCCAAAGGTTGTTCACAAAACAAACAAAAGAAAATGAGCTTGAAATAAACTTAACAGAAGATATTTAAATGTACAGTACTACTTTATAACTGTATTAATCCTACAGACATGGTTATTGATTGAACATTTACAGGTCCTATATTGAGCAAAATTGACTCTTGTGAGCTTTAAGTCATGTTCGAATGTTTGAGTAATCCTCTGTTCCAACTTGTGATGTCACAAAGTGGTAGCTTTCATGTTAACAGCTTTATCTTTACCTGTTCAGAAGAGATATTGTCAATCCAGGGCCGAAATGATCCAAATGATTCTAGGTGAAGGTGTATGGAGTTTAAAAACACAGTGAAGCATTTCCTGTATTACCACATGACATCACAAGGTGGAAGAGAGTGTTTTTTGTTTGAGAAAAGAACTCAGCGTAAATATGCAGGGCTTGTGTGTTAAACATGGATGAAACAAAACACAACTCCAGGTCTGTTTGTGATGAGGAAACAACATTATAACAGATGAGAAAACAGTGTAATATGGAGCCTTTAATCAAAGGGGAGTGAAACATGACATATGCTATTAAATGTATAATAATCAATTATTATTGGGGGGCCCTGTGTGATTTTTGCATCGGTAGGGGGGTCACAACATTGCAGACTTTGGGAATGGCTGATCTATGTGAACAAGACTGGTTTTCTAATGCATTGTTTCCCAAAGACAGGGTCGTGACTCTTGGGTGGGTTGCATTTTTTAGAAGGTCGCCAGCCTGTCACGATCTGCACGTAGGTCTGCAATATACACTTCTGACACATGAGCGAGCGAGTGAATCAGCAAATATATTATTGTCACTCTGGATAAGCATTTCGTAATATCCTGTCCTGAGCAGGGCCAGTATTTCTATGCTTATTTCTTTCACAACTACATATATGTGTGAATTGGGATTTTCTGTGCTCACAAAAATGAAGACAAAGCTCAAAAACAGACTGAATACTGTGCCTGATCTGCTGCTGCACTCTGCTCCTGCACCCCGGACTGGAACACACTACAAAAACACAGACAGGCCCACCTATCTCATTAGAAATGTTGAACTGTTAAGACACTGCATAATTTCTAATCTTTTTGTAATTATTTTATTGACTATTTTGTTCCAATATTGCTGGTTCAATTGAATGTTGAAAAGAAAAAGAAACGGGCTACATTTATTGTCCAAATATGTGACTTATGGATCCTTTTATTGCTGCTTCAATGTTTTTCATTGTTTAAAACTTGAGTAATACTAATTGTTCAGAGAGACACGATCACTCAGTCAACAATAAAATATCCTCATTAATGTTCAATAATGGTCAAATCCACCTTTATTTTGCGATTTATGAATAATGTCTATTGACTTGGGTTGGGAAGGTTTGTGACTTTTAAAATATGAGTCCCCAGAAGCAAAGTTTGGGAAACACTGTACCAATGAATCTGGAGGTCCAACATAGTAAACTTACAACACACTAAAAGTCCTTGTTAAATCAACAGCTGGTGAAACGGGGAGGAGTAGGCCTCAGTCAAATACACTCCAGTAGTTTGGCCATAAACTGCTAAAGAACTTTAAGAACTGTGGCATATCCCAGCGTTACCGTGGCAACCCTTTACCACCACAGCACTGTAAAAAGAGCCTGACCTACTTCAGTCTTCAATCGCACTTACAGACCTCTACTAGTATCCTAAAAGAAGACATAATAGTAGCAGATGGTCTTGTTCATTCTTTGTTTTTGTCCTGGGTTCATAGTTGACTGCAGAGTTGCTGGTGGAAGAAGAACTTATTTTTCTTACTTAAAGGCCTTACTTCATGTTGTTTTTTTCCTGAAATGTTCTACAATATGGCTTGTAATTTAACTATCTCCATGCAGACAAACATGACCAGGCTAGGTCACAGGTCAGATCTATGGAGAAGTGGATGAGCTTGTAGAAATAATGCATGTTTTGTGGTAGTTCTGAGAAATAAAAACACCTGTAATTTAATAAATACAAGCTATATTTGCTTAATGCCATACTGTGGAACACCCCACACAAATCGATAACATCACCATGGAGACAAGCAGATGGCGGACCCTCCACCGGAGAAGTCACACATTGCACCTTTAAGTAAAAGTACAGATATTAGGGCAAAACAATACTCAAGTAAAAGTAACGGAAGTATAGCATGAAAAAAATCGACTAGAAGTATTAAAGTATGCATTTAAAAATGTACTTATAGAGTAAAAAGTAAAAGTATTTTGAGCAGATTTTGGGTTCTTATAATGTATATAAGAACTCAAATGTATTGGTTTTGATACATTTTGTTCAATCTCTTTTTATTTGTATACTTTTGTTTGCTGAAATTATGAATGTGTTAAAATAACCCCTCAGCCTTTTCAGAGGGTCTCAAACAATAATAAAAATATACTTTTGCTTTTCAGTCCATCTCACTAATGTAGTGAAGTAGAAAGTATAGATACCTCAAATGTAGTGAAGTAAAAGTAAAAAGAATCTACTTAAACATGTACTCAAGTAAAGTACAGATACCTAAACTGTATACAGCCAGTACTACTAGTGAATAGAACTAAACCATGTCTTTAGTTCTACATGGGGGCTAACACAAAAGATGGCAAGAATACGAAGAACTGAAATAAAAAGAAATCCTCTAATAAACCACTGGAACTGAGACCACAGTTTGAGAACCACTAATCTTTTCAACTATAAAAAATGGTTGTCATTAATTGTAAGAAAATGGCCAACCGGACAATAAAAAGTCGATAACAGAAATAACAGGAACTTTTATACTACTTCAAACAAGGGAAAGATTCTGCAAGTTTTACTGTCCATCAGAGGTGGGACCAAGTCATTGATTTGAATGTCTCAAGTAAGTCTCGAGTCTCTGGCCCATAAGTCCAAGTCAAGTCCAAGTCGCCTGCTCTGAGCTTCAAGTTATTTCAAGTCTTTAAACCAAAAAAGTGCCAAATATGGCTTAGATTTGTGCAGTTTATATGACTTTTAAACTACCTTGTTCTTAAAAAGTCATTGTATATTTATATAAGAATTGTAGAAATGTTTTTTTTTTTTTTTTTTCCTTTTTAAATGTCTTGAGAAGAGTGTGAATCATTATGATCAGAATAGAAAGAATTCAGATTTAAAAGTGCTTAATAACAGTTAGTTTGTCGTGTGTCTGCACTGAAATGGAAGGATCATGTTCTATGTAGTTCCCTGTTTTACTGTGTTGTACTGTATATTACTGTAGTACATTTGAGTGTACCATCTCACAGTACTTCAGTTACATCCAAAGTAACAATAAAGAAGCGTGACAGACATGTTCCAGCTTGTTCCTGTAAAATTAAGCACAGCATTTATCAACTGTGAAGAGAAAAGCATTTTCTAAAAACATATATTTTTTTAGGATTTTTTTAGGAGACGCATCAAGTCTAAAGTCTAAGTCTAAAGTCACAGGGCTCAAGTCTGAGTCAATTCATTGACCTTAAAGTCCAAGTTGAGTCCCAGATCTTTGTCTATTTTATCAAGTTAAGTCTCAAGTTCTAAAAATAGTGACTCAAGTCTGACTCGAGCCTAAGTCACGACCTGCAAGTCCCCACCTCTGCCGTCCAGACTGGAATGTTAATAAATATTACACATAGAAAAACATATACTGTAATTTGGACTTATTTTTCTCATATCTTATTTATTTATTTTTATTTCCATTGTTATTTGCTTTCAGACATTATTTTTGAGCTGCAATGTCCAAATATTAAAGGTGCACTTTGTAACTTTTAGGATGAAAGGTCAGTCACCATGGAGATGTTGCTTTGGAACGCCAATTTACAGGTTTGGTTTGTGGAGAAGTGGGCCGATTACAGTAGAATTTATATTTTTCAAGGTATTGTTTTATTGTTAAACATCAAGAGTTAAATAATAAGTAAGTTTAATGCCATACTGTGGTACATTCTAGCAAAAGCAATCTCCCCAGCATATCTCCATGGACACAACCAGGTCCCGGATTCTTACCAGAAAAGTTACATCATGCATCTTTAAAAAAAAATAAATAAATAAAAAAATCCAAGAGTTTTCCAGAGTCCAAAGTTTACAGGAACAATTTAAAAATGTGTAAATAATGAAAAGAAAAAATAAAATAAAATAAAAATCACTACATAAATTATATTTTTGGGGTGAAAATCTTCTCAACCCCTTTACTTCACTGTTCTTAACTTTACCCCCCTTTGAACGGGAAAAAACTTGGGCGGAGTTTAACTGGATGTCCATTCTCATCGCTTAAAGACACATAAATCTAACTCAAGCTGTGATCCTTAACAAGGCCTCTGTACCGCCAATACAGCTCGGGTTTTCCCCTCTTCTCAAACGCTTTTCACCCTCTGCTTTCTTTTAATCAACAGCTTTGGCCGTATACAATCTGACAAAAGACATAGGACCAAATGACCCCCCCACACCTCCTCTCTCTCTCCTCTCTCTCTTTCTTCCTGTTCTTCACTGTAACTTTGCTGCCTGGGCCGCCCCAAAGCGACGCCATGACAACGCTCGGGTTGTAAGAACGGTATGAAAACGTCAAACAGTGGCGGAGGTGGTGGAGGCAGTGTACAAAAGCCCCAGAACTTACATGTGATGGACTGAAGGAGGATTTCCCAGAAGAGCAGGTCTGCTTCAGGAAAGACAGGCACTATGGAAATACATGTAACACACAATATGGAAAAACATTACTATAAGCACAGAAGAGTTGGGATATATACATAAAGAAAATATTATTGTTTCTATTGGACCTAGGTCTTCTTGCCAATTACCACTGTAAATGTTTTATTCTGATGCCTTACGTTGTGCACTAATAAATTAATAATGGATTATGTTTTATAGGCATCAAACTGTACCCCATCTAAGGCTACACTCAGACTGCAGGCCTTAATGCTCAATTCGGATTTTTTTGTGAAATCCCTTTTTTTTTTTTTTTTTGCGAGGTCGTTCACGTTTCCAATTAAATGCGACTTGTATGTGATCTCCAGTGTGAAGTTTAAATGCCGCAAAAGTGTCCCACATGCACGTTGGAGGATACAATGATGTCACAGTGTTTACAGAAGTAGCCTAAACACTGGGTTTGTCTCCCAAAATACGGTTCAGTTCTTGGTAAAATGGACACGTTACACGTCCATGACCACTTTGTTTGTTTGAGTATTTAGCCTCCTTGTATTTGGCTCGCAGGCTCTTTATTTTTCATTGATATTAGTCCCAGGACCGCCTGTAGCCGCACTTGGCTATTTCTTTCGGCAATCATTTCAAAAAACCACCCGGTTATGATAAGGCCTCTCCAGTTTGGCCTGAATACAGCAATCTCTCCAAATGTCGATAAACTCACTAACCTCGCTTTCCCTCCATTGACTAGACTCTGAGCCTGACGTGTAGGTGGGATGAATGTGACCTGCCCGTTCAGACTGAAGTCACATGTCAAAAGATCATATCCAAGTGGCCTGGGTCACATTTGAAAAAAATTAAAAGATCAGATACAGGTCGTATAGGGGCAAAAAAATCGGTTTTGGGTCACTTCAGGCTGCAGTCTGAACCCAGCCTAAGGCTTACCATGGCACAGTCAGTTTCTTGTGACTGCTAAAGCAGCTCTCTGGCATTTTGTTTAGTAAAGGTAACTGATCAGAAGAAAAACGTTGGAGACCCATGCTATAGAATATTCAGCATACAAACTCAGGTTTAAAAAAGATTAATTAAAATTGACAATGGAAAAACAAAACAAAAACAAACTTCCAAGCAATGGTACTACAGTGTGATGATACACAAATTTCAATATAATTTGCAAAACAAAATCATAATATTTTGTTTTCAAATATTGCAATATAGTCTCATAGTTCTGCTAAAATCATTCTAAAACGTCAAAGAGGTACAATTTTGTTTTGTTTTTATGAATTATTACAAAAGCTTTACCCACATGACTACCTCTGAAACTTTTTCTACCATATTCCAAAAGAAGTACTTTTTCAAACGAGTATCTAGTCAGGATATTAGTTGCATTACTGATTAGGGATGTGCAAAAATATCGAAATATTGATATATCATACTGTTTAACGTGATGATACAGTATCGATATCGGGGATTGCTGTATCAATATATCACCAAGAATTTTTTATTTTTTTTTTTTGATTAGTGAAATGAAACTCATATATCTGACACATTTGAGATTTTCACTGTTTTGATGATTAAAATGTTTGTGTTTCATTTTAACTTTGCACAACTACTACTACTGCTACTACTACTACACTTGACATTTTCACTGTTTTGAGTAAAATTGATGTTTTTCATATGAAATTAGTGGTTTAATAAAGACTTTTAGTATCACAGCCATGATTTAGCCTTTGTTTTTTACTGAACCGTGTCAAATCGTTTTGAAATATATTGTGTCGTATTGAATCGAAAACTGTATTGTATCGTGGCCTATGTATCGAGGTATGTATCGTATCGGCAGCTTCTTAATGATAGTCCTACTCAGAACCCAGCCAACATATCCCTGACTCAACTAAGTATGAGTCTTGAAAGTATTCCCAAGAAGATTTGTCATTTCCAGCACGGGTTCCAAATGAAAGCCATCATACTTGTACAGCATCAACCCCGTCTTCCATTCCTTTGGTAGGCTACAGTGCATTTGTCTCTCTTGGGTAAACTGCACCGAGCGAAGTGAAGGAGTTGTAAAAAGACATTCCTGACTGGTCATCATCGGGGGCCATGTTTGACCGGCCTAATCTAGCTGTAGCAGATTGTCTTTACAGCCGCCCCCTCCACCATCAATCAGACCGGGGCTGAAGAGCCAGAGGACAGCGGCCAGCGTCACAGCGTTACCACGGAAACCGCCTTTTAAAGCTGCCATATAAACCGCATAAGGCCCAGGCATGGCACAAAGAGAATGGGACAGAAAAGACGGGGTGGTCTCACAAAGCTGACCGCAGTCAAACATGGACGCTCTCAGGGTTCATGTGAAATTAGACACAGTGAGCTGAATGTTAATATACGACTACTGACCTACTTTTCGCAAGTCACAAGCAAGAGAAGATTTACATGTAACAAGGACCATGCAGACAATCAAAAAAGCTTCCAAAAATAAAGACACCAACGTTTTATAATTGTTGCTTTTCCAGTGAGAACTCTTTAGATATAGGTTGAGGATTTTGAGGACATAGGATATAATGGTCTGTCAGTGGCTTTGTTTACATGCATAACAAAAATCAGATCATGTTGTGATTTCTGGAGTTATCAGATAATGGAAATGTCATGTAAACAGCTACATCTGATGTGAGTGACACGGTTTCCCTCTGATGTTCACACAGGGTTTGACAAGGGGAAATGATGCAAAAAAGTAACAATGCGTTCGTCCGATCCGATTGCAGTGTTGGAAGGTTAAAATGTATTCCCCTACAGATTACAGATTACATACCCCAGAATGTAGTTTGTAACATAATCCATTAAATTACTTAAAGTGAGTAACGTAATCTGAATACTTTGGATTACTTGATTTGCTGTAGAGACAAAGATATCTTCACATAAGATATTTTGTCTGCTAAAAGACAGAGCCCAAAAGCCCAGACTTTACTTAACCATATTAAAATATTATTGATAGAAGAGGAGGAGACACATCCGCACAGCATGGTTTAGTCCTGTTAAGTCCTGTTAACTTCTGTTAAACCCTGGTTTAGTCCTGGTTTAGCTCTAGTTTAGACCTGGTTTAGACCTGGTTTAGTCCTGGTTTAGTCCTGGTTTAGACCTGGTTTAGACCTGGTTTAGTCCTGGTTTAGACCTGGTTTAGTCCTGGTTTAGACCTGATTTAGTCTGGTTTAGACCTGGTTTAGCTCTAGTTTAGTCCTGGTTTAGGCCTGGTTTAGCTCTAGTTTAGACCTGGTTTAGACCTGGTTTAGTCCTGGTTTAGTCCTAGTTTAGACCTGGTTTAGCTCTTGTTTAGTCCTGGTTTAGTCCTGTTTTAGACCTGGTTTAGATCTAGTTTAGACCTGGTTTTAGTCCTAGTTTAGTCCTGGTTTAGACCTGGTTTTAGACCTGTTTTTGACCTGGTTTAGACCTGGTTTAGCTCTAGTTTAGTCCTAGTTTTGTCCTGGTTTAGACCTGGTTTAGATCTAGTTTAGACCTGGTTTTAGTCCTGGTTTGGTCCTGGTTTAGACCTGGTTTAGATCTAGTTTAGACATGGTTTTAGTCCTGGTTTAGACCTGGTTAAGATCTGGTTTAGACCTGGTTTAGTTTCCAGCAATGTGTGGAATTACCAAAAAAAAAAAAAAAATTAATTAAATACTGAAAATACCGTTTTGTTATCCATTTATTTCAACAAAGTAACTGTAATCCAATTACCACTCACTGAAACAGTAACTGTAACTGAATACAGTTACTCATAATTTGTACTCTGATTATGTAACTCCGGTACATGTAATTCGTTACTCCTCAACACTGCGAGCTTGAAGCATATTATTATGTTTTGTGTGTCTGACTCAGAAAGTAGAGTGTAGCCTCACCACAACACTGACTACCAGACCCATAGGCAGTGGTATAGTGGTAAGGTATTGCAGTAAAACGAATGAGTGAAATTGTCATTTAAACCACCAAAGTGTCCAAACACAATCAAAACAGTTCATATTTACATGTCACGTGGGCAGAGCGATCTTGGATTCTGACTCTGAATCCTTGCTCGGTCTACTTTTCGAGTCGTGCCCTCCCAGGAATAGGGGCGTGTCATGCATGTCACTAGGCAACTTCCTCGGAAAACCAATTCGAAAGGATAATCGAACGCAGGGTAAAGTGGCAAACATTAAAATTAAGGAGAACATGTTAAAGATTAAAAGGGTTATTTTAAAATCCATTGTTTTTGATTATTAAAGTTTAAAATCAGATCAAACTAGAAAAGCACTCAGAGAGCGCAGACCTCCGCCAAGGACTACCCCCATTTTTTATATAAATTGCGATAAAATCAGTCTTCTGGATCAGATCCGGATCAGCCTTTGGAATATGAAAGAGGATCCCATTGTCCATCCCTGAGTCAAATTTCATGGGGTTTGGTCAATAATTAACCGAGATATTGAGAAACAAAATTTTTGGCCCCATTTACCACAATGTTAACTAAAATTTCAAAGTGATCCAGAATCCAGGATTTCTTCCGGATCACCCCCAAAATGAAATCAGTTCTTCCTTTTCACATTTCCAACAAATCCTGAAAATTTCATCAAAATTGGTCCATAACTTTTTGAGTTATGTTGCTAACAGACAAACAAACAAACAAACAAACAAACAAACAAACAGACAAACGCCGGCAAAAACATAACCTCCTTGGCGGAGGTAATAATTGGGCTATCTGATTATGGGGGTCCGCCGCTTATTCCTACATCCCTTCATTACGTGTCTCTATTTAGACGTGCCCATTTTCCGACACGTTTCAGTAGCACCATTCCGACATGTCATATATGGTGTTCTCTGCAGACATGACGAGATGAATGAAGCACAAACAGCCCATGCAGCCTCTGTTTTAGATTAGATATTTGACTGTTTCCCACAGGTTTATTTAAAATAAAGAGAGGGCGAAATCTGTTTTTTTGTTTGACACTAAAACCTCCATTTCCCATTTTATTGTTTTTTGTTCTCAACTGAAATTCAAAAGAACGAACGATAAACAGACCCAACACATCATCATGTATCACCATCAGAACGGAGAAAAAACTAGAGAACTGTACAACATCCTTCATGAACTCACAAAAATCTCCCCCTGCTACGTTTGAACTTGAGTGGATTGGGTTAAAAAGGAAATCCCAAAAGAAAAGAAAAATGGCGACACTACTGGATGTACACGTTTGAACTGAAATACAGACGACTTTATAGCTTCTTTCCCAGTCGCTCACAACAAAAGCAATCCTGGAACTAGATTGAGTGAGACTCCAGACACTCCCACAACAGTCACTACGTTTACATGCACACATTACTCTAAGAAGACCACGCAGTGAAACAACATAAGCTACTCTGCAGTGGATCGACCATACTTTGCATCATCCCTAATATTTTCTGGATGTTTCTTACCCCGTGTAGTTGAAAGCCTCTCCTAGGTTACATTCAGACCGCAGCCTGAAGTGACCCAAATCTGATTTTTTGCCCCTATGCGACCTGTATCTGATCTTTTAATGACACAGATCTGTTTTTTTTTTCAAATGTGACCCAGGCCACTTGGATATGTACTCTTAAAACTGATACATATCCCATCTTTTGACATGTGACTTCTTAGTCTGAACGGACAGGTCGCATTCATCCCACCTACATGTCAGGCTCAGAGTCTAGTCAATGGAGGGAAAGTGAGGTTAGTGAGTTCATTAATATTTGGGGGGGATCGGTGTACAGTCATCCCTCACTATAACGTGGTTCACCTTTCATGGTCTTGCTGTTTCGCAGACTTTTTTGTGTGCAATTTTGCATGCTTTTGCACATTGGGTTCCTCCCTTGCGTCCTGATTGGCTAAGAGACTGTAGACCATTGTCAATCAATCTCCTTTGTGCCGTGTTTCCAGTACAGTACAAAATGTGTTCAGTTTGCCAAATTTACATAAATGTTTGATCTCTAGCTGTGTGATTCTGAAGTGCTGTATGTTTGCAAGTTTTCTCCCTGACAAAACCCACAATGTCGACGAAATGTTCTGCACCGACCGACTGTACGCAAAAGGCAGAGGAAGATGCTAACCATTGCACAAAAAGTTGGACTTCTGGACATGTGCTGAAGGAAAGTAAAAGTTACGCGGCTGTAGCGCGCCAAGTCTCAAACAAACAAAGCAGCCGTGGATGTGTAACCTGTCCATTTAACGAAGAACTGGACCGTATTTTGGGAGACAAGCCCAGCGTTTAGGCTACTTCCTTAAACACTGAGCACTCTGGCTGCATTTGACGCCGTCGTGTCCTCCAACGCTCATGCAGGACACTTTTGGGGCGTTTAAAGTTCACACTGGAGATCACATACAAGTCGCATTTAATTGGAAATGTGAACAACCTCGCAAAAATAATCAGATTTCACAAAAAAATCTGACTTGAGCATTAAGCCCTGCAGTCTGACAATAGCCCTAGTGTCACCAGAGGGCGCTGTATACACGCAGCAGTACTGTCAGTAATACCACATGCGATTTGGGAAGCTTTAATCAAAACTCCTCCAATCAAAGGCTACGTTCAGACTGCAGCCTGAAGTGACCCAAATCTGATTTTTTCACCCCTATGTGACCTGTATCTGATCTTTTAATGACAGTCTGAATGACACAGATCAGATTTTTTTCAAATGTGACCCAGGACTCTTGGATATGTGCTCCTAAAACCGATACGTATCTGATCTTTAGAACGGCCAGGTCATAATCACCCAACCTACACGTCACAAATGCACACAAACGTTCTTCTCATCATTCGAAAATTGTGTATCGTGTCAGTGAAGCAACGAAGCACAGAGCGATCCCACCGCTCTTGGCTGCGACTCGGCACCCACATGTTCCTTTCTACGGACGTTGCTGCCACTGTCCCAACAAAACGCCACGGCCTAAAACCCCGTCCTTCTCCTTCTCAATCTCCTCCTTAAAACAAATAAATTGTACATATTCTGGCTCCGGTACAACGACAACTTTAAAATCTCCAGGTGCTCAATGCTCACGTCCATGTTTCGGCAACTTCCGTAAACACTGAGCACGCTCGCAGGACACTTTTGGCGCGTTTAAAGTCCACACTGGAGATCACATACAAGTCGCATTTAATTGGAAATGTGAGTGACCTCGCAAAAAAATCTGATTTCACAAAAAAATCCGAATTGAGCGTTAAGACAAAATTACGCGTTCACATTACAGATTTCATTTTTTCAATCGCTCTATTTCAATTCAAGAATATTTTGACATTTCACGCGGGCCCTGGGATGAAGAGAGATTACGACCGGTGAGCATTAAGAAAAACGACCAAGATTGCGTTTTCGTCTCGTGTTTTGTGACCTCCCTGTTTAAGCGAGCACGGCCATTATAGCGCATGTCTGTGGATGTAATATGAGCCGGTGGAGGAGAGCCCTGTGGTGAATCCTCAGAGGGGAGCAGCACTAGACACATGTATGAGAACCCTGGAATACTGAGGCTTCTGTAAAGGGAATATGGGGCAGAGCAGAAGTATATGGGCCCTCAGAGACCTCACTGAATTCATGCTTTTATATGATGGCAGAAATAGCACCGTGCGTTTGCTTATCAAGATGAATGCGCTCTTTTCTTATTGGCGTTTTATCACTGAGATGTGGGTTTTCCTCCCATTGTGACCGTTTTAGATGTGTAATCTTTTTATTAATGCCAAGCGTGATAAGATTTGAGGTCAGGATGAATATTGTGTATTGACTGGTGGGTTAGTTGTAGCAGTTACACGTGAAACCGTAACGTAAAATCACCAGTTCTCGGATTACGCACATGAGGTCAGAATGTATATGGGTAAAAGTACAGATACTGAAGCACCGAATACTCAAGTAAAAGTAAAAACATAAAAAAATCCACTTAAGTAAACACATTAAAGTACCTGTTTAAAAATGTACTGTTATGTAAAATGTAAAGAGTAAAAACCAAAAGTATTTCATGCAGGATTTGAGATTTAATAAAGCATAAATTTAGTAAAGTTGGGGACAGATTTGTGCTGAATTTCAACCTTTGAGTTCAACATGCTCAAATTATAAAACATGTTAAAAAATAAACCCTTCAGACTTTTCAGCAGGTCTCAAAATACTTTACTTTTCAGTCCTGTTAAAACATGTAGTGGAGTAGAAAGTACAAATAATTGCTCTCAAATGTAGTGAAGTAAAAGAAAAAGGTATCCACTTTATAATGTATTTAAGTAAATTACAGATACCAAAAAAGTATACTTATGTACAGTACTTTACTACTTTTACTTTGATACAGTAATATTGACTCTATATATGTACAAAGGTTTATAAAAAAGTCTGGTTTTACACAGTGAACACAGTGTTGGTCTTTTGATTATGGGAAAATTAAGAAATAGGGTTTATAATTTTACTTTATTTGAATTGTGAATAAAAAATTGATTGATATTAGTGCTTTTGTGTCTCTCTTGAATGAATCACAAAATAAACCAAAAACCTCTATGGATAAACAACATACAACTGACAGTAGCCTACAGAAATAATAAAACATGTAGTTTAATAATGATTTCAATTTGGACCCAAACAGTGTTGGGAAGGTTACTTTTAAAATGTATTCCCCTACAGATTACAGATGACATATCCCAACATGTAGTTTGTAACAGAATCAATTAAGTTACTTAAGGTGAGTAATGTATTCTAAAATACTTTGGATTACTTGATTGATTGTTTTAGAGTTCATACATACTGTTACATATATATATATATATATATATATATATATATATATAAACTCACTTTCAGTACAAACATAAAGGTGCCAGCCCAGTAAAATTCAGTAATATTTGATGTTTTTTACTCAAAATGATGCAGAATCAGGTTAGTAAAAGAGCGGTGCATGGGAGGAGACACTGTCCACGCAGGTTTAGTCCCATTAAATCCTGTTAAATCCTGTTTTAGACCTGGTTTACACCTGGTTTAGTTTCCGGCAATGAATGGAATTACCAAAATAAATATATATTTATATTTTTTTTTAAATGCCTAAAATGTGAAAACAAGAACCGCCATGTAATCCATTTATTTCAACAAAGTAACTGTAATCCAATTACCTCTCATTGAAACAGTAACTGTAACTGAATACAGTTACTCATAATTTGAACTCTGATTAAGTAACGCTGGTACATGTAATCCATTACTCCCCAACTCTGGACCTATATCCTAATTGTGTAGTAGGTTATACAGTACAGCACACACTACAATAGTCTAAAAAATTGTGTGAACATGATTATGACTTAAGGCCACCACACATTACAGGATTTTTTTTTGTTTCGGTCTTAAACGTGAGAAAAAATTGCCTACCACACACACAGGGAGCATAGCGGCTTCAAAATCGGACACAGGTCACACCTCCCCGAACTTGAGGAGAAGCAAATCTCAGCCTAAATCGGGCAAATTCTCCTGTAGTGTGTGGCGGCCCATATGACACTATTTTCTGATCTGTGTTATAATGTTGTTTCCTCGTCACATACCTGGAGTTGTGTTTTTCTTTATTTACACACATTTAACACACACATCCTTGATATTTAGGCTCTCTGATGTCATGTGATAATACAGGAAGTGCTCCACTGTGTTTTAAACTCCAAACACTTTGACTAGAAACATGCGCATGATAGTAAAAAGTAGCTGTTAACTTGAAAACTACCACTTAATGACACATCACTTTCAGCTTTGGAGATGTACACAGACTAATAATAAGAGATTACTCAAACATGTGTGAATGAAACAAAACACAACTCCTGGTATGTTTTTGATGAGATAACATGGCTAAAAGCTCACAGGAGTCCAGTTTGTGTAATATAAGGACCTTTAAAAACATTCGATCCTGCAAAACAAAAAGATTACTCACAGTCTAAGTTCATCCCACGTGGTTGTGCTGCAGCTAGGAAGTAGAATCTGAAATAAACAAAGACACGTGACATAGCCTACTTAAGTTCCGCGCTTTTTTTTTTTTTTTTTTTGGTTACGATTGGCATTTAAAACTGCAAACCTTTTACGTGCAGTCCCCTTCTCCTCCGCTGGGTGGTGCTCTTGCGTAACACTTGACAGACCGCGCGCCGTGTGTGCAGCGTAGCCTTGTGTGTTTGTGAATGTGCGCCCGGACCGGAGGAGCTGTCAAAACATCGGTCCCAGTCGTCCTCCCGTGTCCCGCTGAAGGCACGGCGGCGCACACCGGCTTCTGCGCGCGTCGTACCTGCGCCGCGTCTCCCGTCCTCCGCGGAGAGATGACCGAGGAGGAGCCAATTACAGGAGCCCCACCAAACAGATGTGCAATTATGAGAACAGAGGTTTGCGTTTAGCCCGCTCATTGCCCGTGCGTCGCTCTCGTAATGCACAATGCAATCCAAATCCACAAACAGCTAATTAAGTCCTCATCACACCTAGCGAGGAACAAGTGCTGAGCATAGCAAACACGAGGCAGGTCCCATCCTTTAGCTCGTCATGCTGTGATTTAGAGGCCACACGTCACCCTTCATTACAACCAACTGTTTAGTGAGAGCTCAAATTCTCTTTATTTTTACAGCGCCAAATTACGCACGAGCCACTTGAGGAAGCATATGCCTGGAGGTATGACAACAGCAATAACAGGTAGGTCTATAATGTGGAGAGATACAATATGCATTGGACAGTACTGTTAATTGCTTATTCTGTTAGGCCTATGCATATGGGGTGGAACATAAATGCTACAACTGATCGTGTTCTTTAAGTTTATGCAGTAGTTTTTAAGATGCTTTATGAAACTTTTCTGGTGAAGGGTCCATGGGCCTGAAATCTTCCTCAGTATGGCATTAAACGTGTGTCGCCATGGGGATAAGCAGGCAAGTTATAGGCTAAGTTACAAGTTAAATCTGTGGAGAGGCTATCCTGCTTACAATTGAATACATGCAAAATACTGTAGAACATTCCAAGCAAAGCAATAACATCTCCTTGGAGCAGCTCTACATCTGCAATACACAATCTGACCGTTATACACGGAAAGTCAAAAGCTTCAATACCGTTTTCAAGCAGGAAGAATGACTGGCAATTTAGATACAAAAAAAGAAATAAAATCATGTGAAATCTTTTCTACCACTAGAAGAGCATATGTCTTCTATTTTGATGATTATTTCTTTACATCAGTGCATGAAACAAAAACTTATATTTGCTTGGATTGGACAACTAGATTAGAATAAGGGTAATTCCACGCCAAATTACCAAATGCCCCTGCCATTTCACGCCAAATCTCCGAATGCGGACACCACATTTTCAAAATGTAATTTTTCAAAAATAAGGCAGAACACCATCACAAATTTTGAACATGTTAAAAACAGACATCTAGTCTTTCTAAAATGGTCCATTTTATGTTGGTGGGTGCTATATTTTTTTGGTATAACATGGTAAAGATGGCACCAAATCATTATTATTTTTTTTTCCATTTTTAACACTTTGTATCTTCTAGAGTGTTCATCACAGAGGCTCAGTTTTAAAATACAAAGTACACAGCATGTGTGGGAAGGTGTATGTTCAATATCAAACCTGTCTTTGAAATTACACTTTGAACAGTCCTTCGAAGATGCCCTCATATTTGAAAAATAGAAAAGTAGAAATCTGTGATAAACCAAAAAAAGTGTAAAAGTCCATATTGTACAAGTACATTTACCAAATATTAAAACTTGAAAATTTGAAGGACCTACCTTAAATAGTTTTTTTTAGATACAGCAATCTGAAAGTGGCTCCTTGGAAAACTCTGCTCAAAACAGGTCAGGGCAGAGTTGACAAAATATCTTTTAATGACAAAACTATAAGGAGTTGGGAGGTAAAATTTGTGACTTCTCCTATTGGTAAGTGTGTGAACCTCCTAGAATTTTTTTCAGTCAAATCTGAGATGGTCGAGCGGGGGCATTCGGAGATTTGGCTTGGAATGACCCATAAGATCAGTTGACGCACATCAATAGAGTCACTACTTTGAAGAAAAGAGCTAGACTACCACATTCCACTAAACTAAGGGCCCATATTGCGCTGTTGTCTGTGTTTTGTTTCATTCTCACATGTTTAACACAGAAATCCTGGATATTTAGGCTGAGTTTGTCTCTAAAACTGAAAACACTCTGTCCCACCTTGTGATGTCATGTGTCTGAAGTGCTGAAAGTCCTTACACCTTTCCTAAAATCATTTGGACAATTTGAGTCATGCAACTGCCAATCTATGCTCAACTAAAAGTAAAAGGTTTGTGAATGAAGCAAAGCACAACTCCTCGTTTGTTTTCGATGAGGTAACATTCTAACATGGCTAAAAGCTAAAAGTTTTGACTCCCTCTAGTGGCGGACACCGTCATTACAGCTAACCCCTGACCACCATATGTCCAGTGCGTGCATCACAACACTTGCACGGCCTTCGTTGACAATTACCAGGTTTCGCGACTTGTAACCCATTCTAATTCTGCCGATCTGCAATTTCTAACTCCACGACCCTGTTGGCTATGCACGCGCTGACATTGTTGCACTCTCCCCTCTCCTCTTGACTTATGCATGGGAGATAAAACGCAGGGGCCAGCGGAGAGCGCGAGTGTGGCTGCCTGCTCTGACTGGGGAGCCATCGGAGGACCTGTGCGCGCTTCCTGTGTCTCTCCGGGCTTCTGAGGAGATGGGCTGCTTACTCAGGAGTGAAAGCCTCAAATTAAAGGAGTGTTGTGCTGACAAAGGACAAATGGGACTTTTCACATCAGGCAAGCGGTGCAGGATTGTGTTGGCTTGCACTGAAGTGTCGGAGAAGAGAAGAAGAAGGGAAAAAAAGTGTCTCCTCTTGGTTGACACCTAATGAAACATGCGCATGAAATTAAAGGTGATGTACCTGATTTTTGCTGCATTAAAGACCCTGTACTGATTTTTACATGTACACTATTTGAGCAAAATCTGTCTTGTCTCAATATAGATTTAAGTCTCAACATAAGTCTCCTGTGTACTGTCTGCATCGTTTATGTTCAGGAATCAGGAACTTCACTGTAAGCATACTAGTTGTTGTTAGCATTACTTCTCTGTCCGAAAAGAAAAAATGCACATGAAATGAAAGGCGCTGTACCTGATTTTTTTACATAGTTAAAGGCCCTATACTCATTTTTCAATGTATTTGAGCAAAAGAATCAGTCTTGACCCAGTACAGATATACTATATAAGCCAAGGGTCACCAAACTTTTTTCTCTGAGGGCCACATTATGGCTCCTGACTGTGATAGGGGCCGTGGTCGGGTCGGACGTATAACAGAATTGTAAGACCCTGACGACACAGATTATATTCTTTGAAAAACGCCACATTTTCTTTACATATCAGAGAAACTGCACGGTCCTTACACTGAACAAAAATATAATCGGTCGTCCACTGTTCTTTGAAAACTCGGCACTCCTTGTGAAGTTTTTGTACTTTAACACTGGCCAGTTTGCTGTCTTTAACTGCACTACAGTACAGTAGTCTCAGATGAAAATTCGGCAGCAAATGTAAATATGTCATACAATTATTTAAATATAAATACTTCATATAAATATAATTTTTTTAATTGAAAAAATGAACAAATACAAGATGCAGATGTGTTATTATTTGCCAAAAAGTAATTTAAAAAAATAGGCCATGACAACTTTTGAGGGGGCCAGTTCACAGGGTCAGAGGGGCTGGGTGGCTGGTCAAAGGGGCGTGGTGGGCCATTGATGACCTCTGGTATAAGCAGTTCTTGTGATCCAAACAAGTCCCCTGTGTACCGTCTGCATTGTTTTTGTTGTTGTTTGTTTTGTTCAGAAATTAGGAACTTCACTGCATTGCTACTACTACTACTATTACCAGAAAATGAAACAAAAGTGTCTCTGGTTGACACCTAATGAAACATGCACATGGAATTAAAGACGCTGTATCTGAAAAATTAGTATAGGGACTTAACTATGTAAAAATCAGTGTATTTGAACAAAAGAGTCAACCTTGACCCAGTACAGATACATTGTATAAGCAGTTCATGTGATCAAAATAAGTGCCTGTTTACACAGAAATGCTTGCGGGTAAAAACGACAAAATATTTGATCGGAAGTGCCTTTCATTTAGATGGTGACGGTGTTTATGGGGCTTAAAAACACAAAAATCTGAAACCACCCTCCAAAGTTGAAAAGTTGAAAATAGTGTGTTTCCGTCTACACCGCCCAAGACGCAAAACTCTGGTCAGATTTGCTCATGTCGCATACGTGTTTACGTCACATACATCCAGTACACAGAAACCTGGCATGCATACCCAATCGAATTCCACACACTTTTGCGTCACCATATGCACACAGATTTCCTCCCGAAAACACTCTAAACACAGAATAAAAAGTGAAGACGCGATGCCACTTTTGTGTCAGACCGTCATCATATAAACGTTGCCTGAGTCCCCTGTGTCTGCATCATTTTTTTGTTTGTTTTGTTCAGGAATCAGGAACTTCACTATTAGCATACTAGCTGTTGTTAGCATTACTACTCTGGCCAGAAAAGGAAAAAAAAAATTACACCTAATGAACTAGCAATCTTGCCCCAGTACAGCTACATTGTATAAGTAGTTCTTGTGGTCGAAATAAGTCCCCTGCGCATTCTCTGCATCTAATTATAAATGGTTTTATGTTTGGAAATCAGGAATTTCACTGTTAGCATGCTAGTTGTTGTTAGCATTACCACTCTGAACTGGAAAAATTGAAAGAACTTCACTATCTTAAAGGTGAACTACATGACGTTTCTAGTGGAGATTCTGCCACCTGCTTGTCGTCATGGAAACGTTTTTGCTTTGTCTAGAATGTTCCACAGTATAGACTAAATCTATCGATACAGTACGATTCAGATCTGTGGAGAGTCGCCACTATTCACAGAAGGAATTATTGTTTTTGAGGATTAGAAATGCAGAAAATGAATAAATGCTAAATAAATATGATTAATGTCATATCATGGAACATTCCAGGCAAGCAATAACATCTCCATGGAGACAAGTTAGCAGACTCTCCACCAGAAAAGTTGCATATTGCACCTTTAAACGCCCTGTACCAATTTGTCCATGTATTTGAGCAAACTCTATCTTATCCAATCCAATCCAACTTTATTTTTATTGCACATTTTATAAACAAAACAGTTTCCAAAGTGCAATGCAAAATATTTTACTTTAAAAAAAACAAAAAAAAAAACTGCAGAATTATGTTTCAACCATAAGGAAACTAATAGAATGAATAAATAAAATAATAATAAAATCCAGTGTTGTGCATGAACGCGTTCATTGAACACGTTCATTTTTCAGTGAACTTTGAACTGAACGCAACACTTTTGTAAATCAAGAACTTGGACGTGAATTTATTCAAATTATGTGTGATGAACGACGTACGTCACTGTTGGGGTTCAGTTAAACGTCGGAATTTGTTTTCACCTGACGAGTGACGATCTGCTCGCACTTCACCTCGCGAAACCACCACAGCCGCGTGTCAACGCGAAGGCGACTCCACCGGCAGCTTTAGCGGAACGTACGGGCTCTTGTGTCTCTCAATGAGAAGTCAATCAAACTTGACTGGGCGCGTTTAGCTGCTTGTATTTACCTTCTGTACAGGCTGACCACGGCAAACGCAAGGATTTCAAAAGTAAATTTCAAAGCACTAATTAACAGTCTATGTGGATCTGGGCTCTTTCACATGATACACAACTGCCCAGGGAGCACAATGTGCTGATGTAAATACACAAATACAACAATAGATACATGCTCTCTGTGTATTTTGACGGGGATATGCGCCTAAGATCGCGTAGAGCGTCAAAAAATAGGATGGATCCTATTTTCTGAAATCTACAGGCACAGGACGTGCTGCTCCTCGCGCGTATTATTTTACTTGGTACAAATGTCAGTAACGCGCGTCACAATGCTTTTTTAACCTGGATTGAAATGGTGGGTTTTTCGTTTTTCTTCATACAAATTTGCTAAAATCACCGCGATATCAGCAGCGGTGAAACGCCGGAGGTGCGCCCGCGTAGACCGTGATCCTGAGCGAAAGGACCGACGCAGAAGTCCGCGCTCCACCGAGATAAACGCAGCTGACGCCCGATCGCACTCGGGGTTCTCTCAGATTCCAAGTTCTAGTCCAGGATTAGTCCTGGTTTGGTCCTGATTTAGTCTTGGTTTAGACCTGGTTCAATTCTGGTTCAGTCCTGGTTTAGTCTTGGTTTATTCCTGGTTTAGACCTGGTTCAGTCCTGGTTCAGTTCTGGTTTAGTCCTGGTTTAGACCTGGTTTAGACCTGGTTTAGTCCTGGTTTAGACCTGGTTTAGTCCTGGTTCAGTCCTGGTTTAGACCTGGTTTGGACCTGGTTCAGTTCTGGTTCAGTCCTGGTTTTAGACCTGGTTCAGTCCTGGTTTAGTCCTGGTTTAGTCCTGGTTCAGTCCATATACGGCGCAAAAGTTCAGCATCTTAACAGTTCTTTTTGGTGAGAGTAAATTAAAAGTGCTGCAATAGTCATATAATGTTCTACATTTTAAATACAGTAATATTGTAATGTAACAAATGACTTTGAAATGACAGTAACAAGTCATAAATAACACATTACAGTTTTAAAGTCACTTGTCCAACAGTGTATCTTGTAAAGTTGTTGTAAACTAGAAGTCAGTTTGAAAAATAAATGCAGCCTTTCATTTACAGATCTCATCTAAATATAAAATGAACTGAACTTTGAACTAGTTCAAAATTAAAATTGTGAACTATGAACGTGAACTATTCACTTTGAACAAGTGTGAACTGAACTTTGAACTAGTTCATGAAAAGTGTGAACTTGCACAACACTGATAAAATCAGTGAACAAAAATAATAAAATCAATAGATAAAAGCAGTACTAAAAACATCTTATGTCTTATCTATCGTAAATAAGGCTATGTTCAGACTGCAGGGCTTAATGCTCAATTCGGATTCGGATTGTGTTTGTGAAATCCGATGTTTTTGCGAGGTTGTTCACATTTCCAATTAAATGCGACTTGTATGTGATCTCCAGTGTGAACATTAAACAGCCCGAAAGTGTCCCGCATGCACACTGGAGGACACGACGACGTCAGCGGAGCAAGCGTGCTCTGTGTTTACAGAAGTAGACCAAACATGGACGCGAGCATTGAGCACCTGGAGATTTTAAAGTTCCTCTTGTACCGGAGCCAAAACATGTACAACTTACTTGTTTTAAGGAGGAGTCTGAGAAGGAGAAGGACGAGGCTTTTGGCCGTGGTGTTTTGTGGGGCCGTGTGAATGCGCAGGCGTAGCCAAGAGTGGTGAGTGGTGATGTGCTTCGCTTCAGTGACACGGAGTTCATTAACAATTTTTGCCTACTTCAGTGCAGAATAGTGACGTTTGTGGCTTGTTGATATCATGAAGGTTGAATGAATGCGTTTTGGCCGTTCAGACTGACGTCGAATGTCAAAAGATCGGATGTATCGGGGTATTGAAGTGTCCTGGGTCGCATTTGAAAAACTGATCTGTGACGTTCAGACTGTCATTAAAAGCTCAGATACAGGTCACATAGGGGTGAAAAAATCGGATTTTGGTCACTTCAGGCTGCAGTCTGAACGTAGCCTAAGTCCCCTGTGTACTGTCTGCATCTAATTATAAAGCGTTTTATGTTCTGGAAGCAGGAACTTCTCTGTTAGCATGCTAGTTGTTGTTAGCGTTACCACTCTGAAACTTTTAAACTCATTGCGGCGAATAATTATGATAGAAGGTGTAAGGTAAGTTAATGACCTCCACCAAATCCTAATTATTCACTGTGAGAGTTTTGCCGTCATGGTTACGCCAACAGCAACCAGCATGCTAACAGCCCACTTCCTGATTCTCGGACGATAAAAACGCTTTATAATGAGATGCAGACGGTACACAACAGTCTCGTTTTGACCTCAACAGCTGCTTATACAAAATTTCTGTACTAGGGAAAGACAATTTTTGGTTAACTAGATGGAAATAAATCAGGTATAGCTATGCAAATGGAAGCGAGAGTTTAGGTTGCACATGCATAAGAAATGAGGTAGAAGAGGAGAGCACGGAGGAGGAAGGATGGAAGGATGCCGTTCCTGTCTCTCTCTCCGGTGTAAAGATATGTCTTCTTTGTACCCTTGAAGTGGGAGGAAATTGAATATTCATGAGCGTGCGTGAATAAGTGCTCTGTCAGCCGGCGGTGTCACTGACGGATGAGCGCTGGACCTGCTCCGAGCCCGGCCTGTACCCCCGAAGAGGAGAGACGGGGCCGGGGGCAAGAAGCTACGCAGCCTGGACAGAGGTTTAAGTGGAAGGGGGTCTGGTAAAAAGCAGCTCAGTTTTGTTATTTAAAGGAGAACGGTGCAACTTTTCTGGTGGAATGTCCGTCAAATGCTTTTCTTGATAGGGATGTTAATCTGTGTAGCATTCGTTTATTCGTTTTTCAAAATAAAACCAAAAATAAGAACATTAAAAAACAACTAGTTTCTTCATTATTTGTCTCCAAAACCAAAATGAAAAACAGATCTTAAACTTTTGCGCCGTGTATGGACTGAACCAGGACTAAAACAGGACTAAACCAAGACTAAACCAGGACTAAACCAGGTCTAAACCAGGAGTTTTGGGACGGACCCGAAGGTGCACCTGAATACACTGTTGGGTGATCAGGACTGAGACCAGGACCAGATTGGGACTGAGATCAGGACTGTGACCAGTTTAGTCCTGGTTTAGACTTGGTTTAGTCCTGGTTCAGTCCTGGTTTAGACCTGGTTTAGTCCTGGTTCAGTCCTGGTTTAGACCTAATTTAGTCCTGGTTCAGTCCATATGCGGCGCAAAAATTCATCGTGGTTTAAGTCACTGAAACAGGAAACGGTTGCTTTCCATTTTTTTCCATTATTCATTTAAACACAAAATCAAAAACTGAAAAAATGAATGATTATCTGTTTCATTTTGGTTTTGGAGACAAATAATGAAGAAAATAGTTGTTTTTTTGTTTTTATTTTGAAAAACGAATGAATGAATGATACATGGACTGATGTTATTGTTTTGTCTGAAATGTTTCACAGTATGACATGAAACCTTTCTAACGTCATGAAATCCAAACCAGACCAAGTTACAGGTCAGATCTGTGGAGAGGCGACTCTTCTCACAGTCAGAATACCTGTTTTTTTAAGCATTTCTGAGCTACAAAACCACCTGTAATTGAATAAATGTAAGGTAGATCTGTTTAATGTTACACTGGAACATTCTAAGCAGAGCAATGACACATTCATAGAAACAAGAAGGTGACAGACCCTCAATCAAAAAGTTATACAGCACACCTTTAATTCTAATTAAACTAAATAATGACATTTTTAACAGCATGAGTACAGCATGCAATACCATGTAACTCAAACCTGGACATTGTACATCTCCCGGTCCACATACAGCCCTTTGGCTTACACTGACCTTGCCAGGCAGGCGCCACCTAGTGCCTCAGCTCAGTTGAATTTCTCTCCAGCGACTAGGTCAGGAATCAGAATACAGTAGACGGTTTGCAAGAACCACGGAAGTTGTAAACTGTACTGCCCAGTCAGTGAAGAGCTGTGAAGCCATGACGTCAAACTCTAGGTCCCTTTTGTGGTACAGCACAACAGTAAACAAAGCACTGAGATGGATGTAGACGAAGCCAGACATTCTGTGTTGTTAACGGTTCTCGAGATCGAGGATTTAAAGCCGGAACAAAGAGAATGTTTGGTGAATTTTATCAAGGATAAAGACGTTATTGCCCTTCTTCCTACAGGATTTGGCGCATTACATATGTCACCACCAAATAGCAGCGATTGGTTAAATAAAAAAAGTATCCGCCTACCTGTCGAGCGAACAAATCCTAATGCTGCGAGGTCAGACGGTTTCCACGAAGTGAAACTAGCTGATGGATCAGGCTAACTCTGACTGACCCGTTTAAGCAAATTTGGAATTACAAAATAAACACATTTTATAATTTTACATCATGCACGGACTGAAGCTGCATTGCTTTTATTTTAGAGATGTTATTTTTATATGACATTTTTTGTAAGGCAACCTCACTTTTTCATGGTTAATCATAACATAAACTCTTACTAGTCTTACAGCTTGTCAAAACAGTGCTATTTACTGTTGTTGTTTTTTTTTTAAATAAAGAAATACAATTAATATTATGCAGAACTGAGTTAAACATTTTGGCCCTCAACAATATTTTCTGTTTCTCATGTGGCCCCGCTGAAAAAATAATTGCCCACCCCTGATGTAACTCAATATATGTGTAAAGATAATTTGATAATAACAATACCATTAATACTATTATCTGCTTACCAAAATCAAACCGAATCAAATGAAATGAATAAAAACTATACATTTTATTTGATTATTTTAGCTTTTAAATGTTTTTTGGCCAATCTGACAGTGGAGGCATAATTTTGATCGCAAACTGATCTTAAAACACTGAGGTTGGCACAGAGCCCATCTTGCTCATGTTAACTTTGATTACACACGCTGTCTGGATGTAAAAACTATAGCCAGAGCAGTAATTACGTGGTTAAAAGGTTCTATGGAAATGATTAAAACAGTGCAGTATGTATCAATGTACATTCACTATAATCCTAATGATCCTAATCTATGTTTTTGCTTTTTCTTTTGACAGACAGTGCACACAGTATGTATGTGGCACGAAGGGTCAACAAGCAAGAAATCCAAGTCATAGAGATCATCACATCACAGAAACATACTACCATTTAGAAACTTACAGTTTAACCTTATGATATTTCCAGTAACATAAAACTTCCTTTTACATTATAGGCTATAAACACTCACTTTAAGGTTATATATTACACAAAATTGACTCTTGTGAATGTTAAACCATGTCATAATGTTGTTACCTCATCAAAAATATGCCTGGAGTTGTGTTTTATTTCATTCACACGTTTGAGTAATTCTTTATTATTACTTTGTCTGCATCTCCAAAGCTCAAAATGCTCTGCTCCACTTTGTGATGTCACCTTTTAGCTTTAATTCTGTAGAGATTGGAAATTTGGGGGCTGAAATGATTCAAATGATTTTGCTGTAATGAAGGTGTATGGAGTTTAAAGGCACAGTACTACATGACATCACAAGGTGGTACTATGTGTTTTGTGTTTGAGAGGAGGACTCAGCCTAAATATGCAGGATTTGTGTGTTAAATGTGTGATTGAAACAGAACAGTGGTTCAATGGCCAAAAATGTCACCATGTTTAACCAAATTACATTTTTATATTGAGGGGTTGTTGGTTTAACTCTTTAACTCTTGACTTCAAACTTCAAATGACTGTTTGAAATGAATTGTACGTATAGTGAGTGTACAGTGAGTGTGTTGTGTGTATAGTGAGTGTACAGTGAGTGTGTTGTGTGTATAGTGAGTGTACAGTGAGTGTGTTGTGTGTATAGTGAGTGTACAGTGAGTGTGTTGTGTGTATAGTGAGTGTACAGTGAGTGTGTTGTGTGTATAGTGAGTGTACAGTGAGTGTGTTGTGTGTATAGTGAGTGTACAGTGAGTGTGTTGTGTGTATAGTGAGTGTACAGTGAGCCTGTTGTGTGTATAGTGAGTGTACAGTGAGTGTGTTGTGTGTATAGTGAGTGTACTGGTTTTGTACTTTTGTGTGATTGTTGCTGTACTTTTCCATGTCCTGTAGATTAGTGTTTCCCAAAGACTGGGTTGCGACCCTCAAGTGGATTTTTTTGGGGTCGCCTTGTCACAATCTGCATGTAGGTCTGCGATATACATACACCTACATCTCCGCACACCCGCCCGATACGCACGTTTTCAGCAGCACTGCCTTGCCTAACCATACCATAATTTACCTAATTATACCTAATTAAACCTAACCATAATTTGAGTACCGTATTTTTCAGACTATAAGGCGCACTTAAATATCCTTAAATTTTCTGAAAAATTGACAGTGCGCATTATAATCCAGTGTGCCTTATTTATTAATTCTGGTTGTGCTCAGTGACTTCGAATCAAGCGCAAGCTGTTTTATTTTATTTATTTATTTATTTTTATTGCTTATAGTTTATGCAAATGAGCCATGTGGTTTTAAGTTTGTTTCTGTAAAAGGTAAACAAATGTGGCAAAGCTGCATTAAACACATTATTACTCAATCTATATTTGAGTCCTCCTGTAGGAAATAAAAAAAGTCTCAAGTCTCAAGTGTTATTGTTCGTTTCGCTTAATGCGATTTATAATCCGGTCTGAAAAATACAGTAATACTAATTGTTCAGAGAGACACGATTACTCAGTCATCAATAAAATGGTTACAATTTATTTTGTGATTTACAAATAATGTCTATTGACTTAGGCTGAGAAGGTTTGTGACTTTTAGTTTGGGAAGTTTGGGAAACACTGCTGTAGATGATTTCACGTCAACCTGCTGAGGAACTAAAGATGGAAATTAGAAATAAGAAGTAAGAACACAACTCTATGTATGTTTGTAATGAGGAAACAACATTATACCACAGATCATAAAACTGTATAAGATGGACCTTTTAAACACATAAAAATATATAAATGTGAGTACATTTTAGTCATTTTCAAGAACAGACATGGTAAGAATAAGCCAATGACTCCAACTTCCAAAGAAAATACACATTCAAAGTGGACTACTACAATAACCAAGCCTGTCCTCTTGATGTTGAAATCTGCTTTTAAGATCTCATACCAGTTGCTCCATGGGGCCAAAGCCGATTCCACAGTTTGGGGGTGAGCTCGCTAATGGCCTGGTTGCCCCTGGTTTTAAAGCAGCCCTCCAGCCTTAATATAGGACCGTATAGGACTCCTTACATGCCACTAGAGCCAGGGGAATAACATGGGACTCGCATAGCTTGGAATGGGAGCAAAAGTGTAGAAACTGATGGAGGGGAGAGCGCCTTTTCTTTTCCACCCGGCTGGACTGCAGGCTGGGGGTCTCAACGTTTTTCCTGCTATAGTGAATCTATGGTCTACAAGCTCTTTCTAATTTCATCTGACAACTTCTCAGAGTTGCTTCTCAATCCCCAGCGTCTAACCCCCTCCTTCGCTATACGCTGCGAAAAGGGATAATTTCACCGCTGATATTTTGATATGATAATTTTATTCATGATGCCACTCCGCGACCGCTGCGTGCTTCGTCTGTACAAGTGTAAATGAGGAGTGCTCCAAATGTAAAATGCTCTATCTACCAAGCTTCCACGGCCAAAACAAGGCGGGGTACAAAGTGAGACGTGTTTGAGAGATAGTGCTTAGACATTGGGGCTTGGACCAGCGCATACCCAGGGAGCTTTCCCGGACCCGGCAGCCCAGACAGATGGCCCGGTCGACAGTCAGCGGAGGGGAGAGGAGAGGGGGCGCTGGTGGTTGACGGATCCCAGAGGTGCAGAGATCTATCCAGTCTTGGCTAAAAAGCAACTGAAGCTGGTCAAATGTAAGAACTAACTAACCAGAAAAGCTTAAGTCCCACGCTAGAGTACTACAGGCAGCCTTGTTCTTTCTCTGGTGCTGTTTGAGATCCAGCACAAGAGACAGTTTTAAAGCAGCTTTAGAATTACGAAGTCAGAGATTTTATCAAGAGACGAGCTGCAGATCAACCCAGAGAAGCCACCCTCTCAGCAGCCTGGTTCATTTGTGGTTTGGAATAGTTTTGATGGTTGAGATTGGGCTTCATGACATGTAATAAAATATGGACAAAATCCCACAGTGCTGGATCTGCAGTTGTGGATTCTAGTACTAAAATTCGCTCCAATAAACGCTATAATATAAAATTGTATTTGAGTCCAATGAGGTTCATTTGGTCTTTCGATATTTTATATTATTGGGTTCTAGAGTTTGTTTTCATACCTGACAGTTTGGACTCGTGGGCTTCCTCAGAGTGATCACGTGATGTTACTGTGACGTGTCCGCTCAGCTGATTTATACAGGTTTTGGCGCTGTCTTCCTGAAGGTGGAGGGAGGATGACAGCGCCATCTGCAGCCCAACTTTCTCAGGACAGTATCTCAGGTGTGTGAGAGTAAAAAAAAAGCCCCGTCGTCCCGGTTTATAGTCCAGTGAGCACGTTTCCGCATAGGTGAGTTTCAGCTGACGTCATTGTTATTAAAAGCCCGCGTTGCATGCTGGGAAATATTTTGGTCGGAGGCAAGAAACACGATAGCGGTCAAACACAGTACGTAACCTCGCATATTTATCCCCGATAATGGTAAATTCATGCTGCATTATCGGATGCACAAATAGAAGCACGTAAGAAAGAAAATGTCTTTTTCGTATTCTGAGTGAAAAGAACTGCTAACGGCGAATTAAACGGCTTTCAAACATTCACAGAGCAAACGTAGAAGATCCTAACAAACCGTGGACTCCAACAAGTTCAACAACGCATCGAGACTCTTGGAGGTTTTCATCTTTTCTGCTGTGAATGGCCCAGGAGTTTCCACCAAGTCATTGTGGATATCGCCGAAGTGAATATTTGGTCAGGTAGTTCGCGATTCTGACCAGAAATTTGGTCTCGTCCACCTTTTGTCGGGGTTGAAAAGGGTGATTTGGCTCCATCGATGCTTATGACCAATTTCTGGTCAAATGGTCTTGGGTCCTCTGCCGTTAGAGTGGATAAATATCCGGGATCAATACCCTTTACGTGCTTTCTCACTCTGTCCGTCATGTTGAATTAGTGTTTATTGCCGCCGACCAAAAATAATTCCCAGCATGCAACACACGCTTTTGTCAACAATGAAACTCGCCTATTTCGATTGCCTTTTTAATCCAGCAATGGTGTTTGTTTTCCTGGCTAGATTGACCATGGTCTACTAGTGCTAAACCTACAGTTGCTGGAATTGTCCTACTACTTCCAAACCCAAAGTAATATTGAGAAGAGATAGTTCAGACATTAAAGAGGGAATATTTTACTTCCATGGTGTATTAACTGCTAACACATAACATATTTAAATCACTATGTTACCTTTTATAGTTTTAAAAATGCTAAATTCGAAAAAGACAACATACATTACTAACATGTTTTATGAGATTTACTTTTGTTCACTCCCCCTCCCTTTTGCCTCTGTGCTAATACACTCCCCCTTCAGAGCACAATCAAATTACAACGGATGTGCATCCCACTAATGAAACTACAATTGTTTAGTATCCTGCTTTTGTATATTTGTGGAAAATGTCCATGTGGGAGCACGGGTGACGTAGGCTTGTGGACTGAGCATTGGAAAGAATCTTACAGCTAACTATAAGCAAGGGTTTGAATAGGGCCCAGGAGAGATGAGTTAAATTAACCATACATCCACATCAATAGATGACGTGTTTTTGATGAGGGAAAAACGTTATAAGATGGTAGAAGGCTAAAAAATGAAAAAAAAAAAAAAAAAAAAAGGATTTTGCACTAACAATGTGAAAAGGTGTTGCTCTATTTTTATGAAGCGGTGAAAAAGCAGTGTCACGCAGAGGGACATGGATATGGCTGGTTGGATGTGAAGCATGCAGAGCTGTTCCATACTGTAGCATATGGAAATCTACTGTATGTATGAGATTGAATGCAGTATTGTTCAGCCTGTTGGAGTTCTGGATGTCAGAATGCAACTAGTATCTGTAATAAGACATAGAATTTAGTATATATATGCGGTTTGTGATTGCAAAGATTGGATTGTCATAAATCTATATTATTTTAAATCAATGTTTTAACCCAAATGTTTCTTTATATATAGGATTTTTGTATATATAGAATTTCCTGATGTTTAGTCAGTATCTAATAATCTACACAGCAAAAAGTGGAGTGAAAAATTGACTCACACATAATCAATGTAAACATTTTCTTAGAGTTTATATAAGTCCAATCTGTTCTAGAGTTAATTTAACATTTTTAATTAAGTATCACTGGACCAAAGTTCCTGTTTAACCCCAAAATCCAGAGTTATATTCAGAGAGTATTTTGAGAGTAAACAGATAACACTTATCCTGATTTAGCTAAACAACACACAAAGGTGTTTTATTTTATTTTTTACTTTATTTTAGTTAATTTAAGATGAAATTATGTACAAAACTGGTTCAAACTGATCTTCTCTCACAAGAGTTTGAAGTGGTGAATGAATGCCAAATTAACACTAAGAGAAGTTGAATTAACACTAAGGGAAGTTGAATTAACACTAAGAGAAGTTGAATTAACACTAAGAGAAGTTGAATTAGCACTAAGGGAAGTTGAATTAACACTAGAGGAAGTTGAATTATCCTCAACCACATCAACTCTGGCAAATAACCCCAACTCGAACCCCCATTTAACTTTCAAATCGTTAAAATAACACTTTTGGTGTTAAAAACAACTCTGAAATATTTTACCCTAAAATTTTAACCCTCCAGTTTTTGCTGTGTATAGTTGTAATCTATATAATCAGTTTGTATAGATTGGAAAGTAAAATCTAAGTGCCAACAGGACCACAAAGTTCAGCTTGGGTAGAAATCTGAAAAAAACACAAAATCTGTTACATATTAAACAACGGAATACATTTATAGTGGGGAAACATTTGTGTGTTTGTCTTCTATAATTACTGTCAAAGTTCCATTTCATTCAAAAACTAGAATAAAAACAGAGCATTCAACAGTGTTAGCGTAGCAAAACGAATCATTAATTTCCCAGCTACAAATCATGAAAAGTAAAGTTGAAAACAGTTGAACGCATTCATATTTACAAAACCCATAAAAAGTGTCATTTTTGTGTTTGGGCCCATACCACAGTCTGACCCTGGCTCTGCTCCCTCCGCTCTTTGTTTTCCTGCCTCTCTTCTGGTGATAATGTATTGTCTGTGGGGTGTGTAATGATCTTGGAGAGCAGCCGTCCACCGCTAACAGGCACTTCTGTCAAACCCATCACCATCGCCGCGCTCATTGATTTGTGTTGCCTTTAAAATGGGCAGTTTCCTCCACGCAGGGCGCAGCCGTAATTGCGTCTTGCTAAAATGATTCAAATAAGGCGGTCTGTTGCTCTTACCTCCGCTCCCCCCTCCCCTCGCTGTCACTGTCACCCTCGCTTATTTCATTACCCATTCAGCAGACTTGATAAAACAGCAGGGGGGCCCCATTCCGCAGCGCTTAGCCGACACAAAGGAGTGGTCAAGCAGGGCAACAAATCACGCCAAATGGAGCGTTTGCTCTTTGTGCCGGCTAGTTATGGAAAACTGATAGCAGCATCCCGAATACTGAATAGGTGTAATAAATGCTGAAGAAGGGGGATTCTTCTCCTAATTGGGCCGTGGGAGGGGTCGGACACACCGGCATTCCCCTTTTTGTATCTGAAAATGAGTTGTGTGAAATCGTCTAATAGCTGGTACACAGTTAAAAGGGGCAGTGCGGTACCCCCCCCTTCCCCTTCTCCTCTTGGCTCTCCTCAAAGCTGTCCCGTCCTGTCTCTGGGCTGACAGATAAACATGTTCTTCGGCAGCTAATTGCGCTACCTGTTTCTCCACCGGTCTCAAGTGACAGGTTAGCGGTGTCGGCGTGAAGCCTCAGATCTCCCGGACTGCTCGGAAATTACGCTAAAATGCTCCAATATACAATCGGCGACGGACGGAGCTGCGCGGGAACTTCTTACGGAGGGAAGGGAGATTTGTGTACCTTGAAGTGCGCGGCGCAACTTTCCAAATGAGCGGCGAAGTTGGCTGCTCGAAGAGACAGCTGTCGGGCCGGGGTTTGACGGATAAACTAATATGACAAGAGCGACCAGGAAGTATGACGGCGTGTGTCTAATAGTATCAACATCAACAAACACCATTTAAAACCTAGTCTGCAATATTCATATCTTTACCAGAGCCTTGCCATGCCATCTTATCACGATGAAATAAAGATGTCCGGGATCAATATGCAGGCCTATACATTAATATACATGCGCTGTGGTCCCGTAAGTATTCCATGGAAGTACCTTTGTCTGAATGGACTGCAAGTGGTCATGAAAGATGCAAGCCCTCAGCTGGACACTGAGTCCCTCCAGTCAGATGAATAATAGTACAAAGGGGCTGCTAAATCATTGAGACAGCTGCTCAGCTCGCCTCTGTCCAGACTGCACTAGCTCGGGCGCTAACACAGCTAACGGATCAATGCGGCGGCGGACATAAGAGGCCCGCGCTTTTGCTCTCTGAAGGGAGAAGTCAGAACTCAGGAGGACTTTCAACTCCGGGTGTCAGAGGGGGGAAAAGGGAGTGATTAGTCCCTGGCATCAAAACGGATAATGCATTATAAAAGCCACTTCCACCAAATAAGGATCTGAGCAGTTCCTTGAAGTTGAAAGCGCAAGGTTCACAAGTCCGCAATCTTTTTTAGACCGCGAGAAAGCCGGACAAACCGATCTATTAATGTCGTAATGTTGGAAACGATAAAGAAAAGAGGGGTGAGGGGGTATCCTTGCCTGTCACTGTTGGGAAAATGACCTAAATATAAAGCAAGGTCACGACAAATGATTTGTATGTTAGCTAAGAAGGGGTGGCGAAAATGAGCGAGAGAGAGAGCATGTTGTTTAAGTAAAACCCTCAAGAACATTATGATTTATTTAAGTGAGGAGAAAATATGAATAATGTATCGGCTATACGGAGCATGAATCTCTTTTGTACTAATTGTCAGGAAAGGCATGCATCCAGAGCGCGTGAGGGGTAGTGCGGCTAGAGGACCCCAAGATCACAGGGGCGCAGTGGCTCAAAGTCCTACAGCCACAGCCACATTGACTTGCAAATGAGCTCAAGCAGGCTAATTAGTGGGGGGGTTAACGAAGCAGCGGTCGGCCACGGGTGTAGGAATAATCCAGGACCCCAATTCCCATTTTTTACTTTATATACAGTAGTTTCCTAAAATGCAAAAAAGGAAGAACCGATGTGAATAAAATGACTTGAATTTTAAGTTTTAATTACAGCTTTGGTTAGTTTAGATTTATTTACGTAGCAAGCCAGGTTGTTTGACTTTTAATATACCCATACTTGAGTTTTAGATAATTTAACCATTGTTTTTTATTGAATAATTTGGCAGGTTTGGGAGTGATTATATGAATGAAAAGCATAAAAAATATTGAAACCAGTAAGACAAGCCAAATAATTTTAACTTATAACAAAATACAATTACAATTACGATTAAGGCAGCAACGATTAATCAGCTAATCATGACTTTATGACTATAAAAAATAAACATAACAATAACAAACTCTTGGTCTGAAAAAGGAACCTAATAACATAAAATATCGGAAGACCAAATGAACCTCATTGGACTAATAAACATAGTTGTATTTTGATAATCATAATCATTATCTGGACACTAAAACACATATTAAAAGACTATTGATAACAAAGAAAGTGACATTATTAAATGTCACAATAATACACAATTTCTGATTTTGTTCATTAATCTTTTTTTTTATGTCACTTTAAGTCTTCATTTATAACATTTTCACCATTATTTTGTAGCTAATGTCTTTGAAACATCTTAAAGCACAACTCAATTAATCTGAACTAACAAACTATCCAAAAAACTCATCGCTGACTAGGCCTGTCATTATGATATCAACTTATTGTTCAAAATATGAAAGCTAGAACATATATATATGTATGTGTAATATATTTTGGGGCTCAATATTTATCATTGTGACCTTTGGAGTAGTACTGTTGTGATACAATAACATTTGAGCTGTAAAAGGTTGAACAAAAATCCCTTTATTATTTTTTTATTTGCTCATTTGTTTCATTTGAATAGTATAAAAGATATCAACAGTGTCACGACACCAAACATACAAGAAATGAATGAAAAGGAGCAGAAAGAAGAGAAATCTTATGTTATCTGCCCCCTTTTCCCTTTCCCACACAATACATCAACACTGATAGTTACTTTAAAACATTTCAAATCAGTTCAGGCACAATTATTAATCAATTGCAAACAAAAATCTTCACTATTATGCACAACAATTTAGTTTACTTTTTCATACATACACTTTGCATTTGATTTTATGTATTTTTTTAAATGCCATCATTGTTCTTGTTTCTTTTATATCTTTGTCAAGACTGTTCCATAAGTTAACTCCTTTCACAGCGACGCTTCGCTCCATAACCTTGGTTCTGAATCTGTGTTTTTTAACATGTAGGTTACTTTTAAATTGCAGTGGCTTGTTCTTATCTTTAACAGTCTCTGAATATTGACAGGTAATACATTGCACTTTACTTTCTACATGACTTTGAGGATACTTAAGTCAACAATATCCTGCATTTTCAACACTTTCAGTTGAACAAGTATTAGGTTGGCAGGCTCTCTACAATGACTGTTGGTGATCATTCTCAAGGCCCTTTTTTGTAAAATAAATTATGGCTGTAGGTAAGTTTTACTAGCCTGATTCATCAGCCGGTTTCACTTCATAGAAACCGTCTGACCTCGCAGCATTAGGATTCGTTCACTCGACGGTAGGCAGGTACTTTTTTTATTTAACCAATCACTGCTATTTGGTCGTGACGTATGTAATGCGTCGGTAATGGGGCTAACTGGTATATTAAGCTTTTCCCAAATCCCGTAGGAAGAAGGGCAATAACGTCTTTCCCCTTGATAAAAGTCACCAAACATTCTCTTTGTTTCAGCTTTAAATCCTCGATCTCGGGAATCGGTTACAACACAGAATGTATGTCTCTTCGCTGATTGGCTGGTGCCCGAACTCATATTTCCGGGGTTTTTGTGAACTGTCTAGTGTATTCCGATTCCTGACCTAGTCGCTGGAGAGAAAGGAAATTGAGCGGAGGCACTAGGTAGCACCAGCCTGGCTAAAGTTTTACAGGTTGAGCCGCAAATTTCTACATAGTACTTCTATAGCTAAATATAGATTCATTCTGTTATGTATTTGTTTCAGCTCAGGCTTTTTAATGATTCTGTTGATTTAAAATGTCTTACTGGGATTATCCTACTTTGTGTCAGTGGCCTAAAGTAGTTTCAATATTATCGTTTATCACAGTATTTCTATCTATGCCAACTACTAAAATAATATTGCAGCTCTACAACTGATGTAAACTAACTGTAAAATATTTACAACATTAAAAAAGTATTTCTAATTAAACTTTTTTTGTTATCTTTTGTAGCGTTGTCTCTTCACCCATCAGATCGCCGCTGTGGTACGCATCAATATGAACAAAGTTGTTGGTGATAGTGGGCTGAGGCGGCGCTGGTGAAAGGGGAGTTTTCAAAATTAGCATTCATTTGATGCGACCTCCCCCTCTTTCTCTCTCTCCCTTTCTTTCTTTTCTACCGCTGTCTTATTTATTCTGTAGCTTTTGGCACATTTTCTGGTTTATCAATCCCAGGAGGAACGGGGGAGAGACGGAGCGCGCAGTGTTTAAGATGTGTGACAAGCTGTAATGGTAACTTTTGCACCCGGCCTTTCTTGTTTGCACTGCGGAGAATTGTGATGGTGCAGTCAGATAGAAAAAGCCAGCCTCTGCTTGCACGGTTTTTGGACCCTTTTGTTGAAGATTTTTGGGGGAGAAGTAGTAAGGATCAGATGCTATGCCCTCCAGTAGTCCACTAGTCTTTTTTTTCCTCCTTTTGATGCGTATGGGCCTCCTTCAGTGCCACTGGAGCTCCTTGTGACTGTTAGCCCCAATGCTAGTGCCGTGGCTCTGACTACTATAGAAAACATGAAGCCTTAAAAATAACCCTGTCAAGCTGTGGGGTAGACTTATATTCAAAGTAATGACCACTGCGGGTTTTGGAGAATCTTTAGAATGTCCTTGCTCCCCCATGTGTAGTGAATTCTATATCGCTCATCCTGCTGATCGCTGAGGAACTACAGTTGCACTATGTAACTTTTCGAGCGGGAGGTATGTCATTGCCTGGCCCGAAATGTTGCACGATATTGCATTAAAATAAATATCATACATTTATTCAGTTATTTCTTTAGATGTTTTTATTGCTCAAAAATACCTTGTAAAACGAGCAGGGACACCTCTGCACGTATCTAAATAGTTACTGGGCTTTGTGGCGTCACCTGCCCGACTTCATAGAAATAATAATAAGTATTATGCCGTACTGTGGAACATTCCAAGTACAGATGCACAAATCCAGCTTTTTCAGTTCCGATATTGATTCCAATTCTGTCGCTTTAAGTATCTGCCAGTAGACGATATCAACCAATACTAATGTAGAGACTTAAAATAGCATTTATTTCCTTAAACAAAAATCTGATAAGACAAAAATGATCCAAATGTGTTATGTACATGTGATTTTTCTCTCAAGTAACTACAGAACTAGCTAGACTGGTGCCACCTAGTGCCTCCGCTCAATTTTATTTCTCTCCAGAGACTAGGTCAGGAATCAGAATACACTAGACGATTCACAAAAACCAGAGAAGTCAGTGAAAAGCCATATATTCTGTGTTGGCAACGATTCCCGAGATCGAGGATTTAAAGTTGGAACAAAGAGAATGTTTGGTTAATTTTATCAAGGGGAAAGATGTTATTGTCCTCCATCCTATAGGATTTGATGCATTACATATGTCACGACCAAATAGCAGAGATTTGTTAAATAAAAAAAGTACTCGCCTACCTTCGAGCGAATGAATTCTAATGCTGCGAGGTCAGACGGTTTCCATGAAGTGAAACTGGCAGATGAATCAGGCTACTACAGAAGAGCTTTATATAAAACAAAATGCAAATATTATTAAGACTTTCTAGACCAAGGACGGCCAGTAATTAGTCTTAACAATGTATATGTCTAATCAGGATATAGCCTAAACTGAAGCCAATATCTGATCTAGCACAACTACGCTAAAACCCAATACCAGTAAAGGGTCAGTGCATCCTAATTCCAAGTTACATAGTGCACATTTAAATAGCACTTCAAAGATATGGACATTTGTTAACATTATATTACACAAAGCAAACTAGTTACTACCCTCTGTGCAAATGACCTTTCTGAGCACAACTAATCACATGTTCAAGCTTGCACATTTCTACAGAAAAATTAGGTAAAGTATCTTGCCCAAAGACACAACAGCAGTTTGAACCAGTCATAGTGGGATTCAAACTTTCCAATTATGAACGACTGTACCTACAGTTGAGCTAGTCTTGTGCAATAACGCCCTTAACTCAAACTGAAAGACTGAAAAACATTGTGGCACTAAACTGATAAACTTGTTGGCAAACTGTTAATCTGAGGTGAGAGGAATGCAATTTTGTTTGTAAATGATGGTTGACCAATGAGCTCTTTAGCCCCATCCACACTAGTACATATTCAAGTCATTTTCATTGTGGATGCAATGTTCGTCCACACTAATCCGATGGAAAATGGCGCCAGCTCCCACAAATTCATCTGAGTACAGATCTGATCCGGCACTGTATGAAAACATTGTTACGCTGACGTAGGAGCTCTAGTTGCATCCTTATTGGACCACATTACTGTGACTTGTGCCTTCCTGATTCGCTGAGTTTGTGACATTGGTCATGTGACACTATTGCTGAAAACAGATTAAACAATCCAATCTTAACATCCAGTGTTACATTCAGTAACAACTGAACCTTGTCGTTGGTCCACAAAAAGACTGTTTTCACACTTGCCTTGCTCTTCCTTGACTCGAAATTGGCTGCTGCAACTTCGGACATGACGCTCCACTTCCTTGTTTTTACCACCCAACGTGATGTCGTGACATCATGATAACGTGACGCCAGCCTATTCATGTGACTAGCGTTTCAGGCCCTTTTGCGTTACTGTGTGGATAGGGAAGGCTTTGATTGCGGACACAGAAACGACATGTCTGGAAATTGTCTCCATTACGGTGATACGTTTAAGTGTAAACCTTTCGTTTCACATGCATCGCTGAAAAAAAAGAACAATCATGTTTAGTTCTGCTTGAGACACGATGGAGCGCCTCAAAACGGATTTAATATTTCACCACTACCTGCTCAGTGGTTAACTTACTACTGTTGTGTCTGTGAGCAAGACACTTCACCCTCTTTATCTACTCAAATGTGTAATAAGTACTATACTGTATGTGCATGAATTCTGAAGTGCTGAGCAAGACTAATGCGTTAAATGTACTTTGCTACAACACTTTTGCGGTTACAGAAACTCAACAAGAAAAGAACTCAGCGATGCATGTGAGGATTTTCTGAAACATAATGTCTCTTTTCAAGTCTGCTCTGTAGCTTTTGGCACATCGGGGGCCTGTAATGGTGTCTTCTTCACCTCGTGTCTGTTGTTTGCACCGGAGACACATCGCCAGGCGTCTTTCCCCCCCTCCTCTCTCTCCCCCCTCTCCTCCGCCCTGCTTTAGCTGGTTTTGGGGGGGTTGGCGGTGGAGGAGGAGGCGCGTGCTTGGATCAGATGCTGTGCCCTGCAGTTGTGTCTTGTGTCTTTGAAGCCGTGTGACTCCGCGGCGCCCCCCCCTGGCACTGCCACCGTCTGCGGGGTCCTGTGCATGTGAAAAACGCGCCGTCGTTTGAAGACGCCGAGCGAAAGCCTTCTCTCCTCGACCCCTGCCTCTGCCACGGGCGCACAGTGGATACATATACATGAATTCGCTCCATCACACAACACTCCCACTCGCACAATCAGAATCAGTTTCTTCTTGTTAGCCTTTGATATGTGCTCATGCTCTGACTCACAGCGCAGACCTCCGCCGCACAGGGTCTCGCTGGCTGTATCCGTGCCATGGTTTTAGCAATCGCGACATGTGATCTGCTGCTGCTGCTGTGGAGGAAGTCATTTTTCTAGGCCTTCTTTCGTAGCTGTACATGGTTATATGTTCTTTTAAAGCTCCTATATTACACAAAACTGACTCTTGTGAGCTTTTAGTATCATGTATAATAGTGTAATACTGTTACCTCCTCAAAAACAGACCTGGAGTTGTATTTTGTTTCATTCACACATGCTTGAGTAATCCGTTATTATTTGTCCGTCTACGTCTCCAAAACTCAAAATTCTCTGTTCCACCTTGTGACAACATCAAGTGGTAGTTTTCAAGTTACAGCTCCCTTTACCTTTAGTTCAGCAGAGATGAAAATTTTGGGCTGAAATCATCCAAATGATTCTAGTGAAAGTGCGTGGAGTTTGAATAACACAGTGGAGAATTTCCTGTATTACCACATAACATCACAAGGTGGAAGAGGTTAAATGTGTGAATGAAACAAAACACAACTACAGTATTGTTTTTTTTTGTGATCACATTTTTATTCAAGTGTTATTATTTGCAGTTATACATATTCAAGTTGGCACTGCATTTTTTAAAAGCCCACACCTCCCACTCTTAAACTCTCTACACACATTCACACACATGCAAAAAAATAAAAAATAAAAAATTGTACATTCTAAAAACTAGAATGCACTATAATAAAAGATCTCCAGTTTGGTCAGTAGACTGGACCAGCAAGAAATGTTTTTGGTTTTTGCTCCATGCATTCAAGGAGAATAAAGAACTCCAGGTATATTGATGTGATGAGGAAGTAACATTATAACAGAGTTCAGAAAATAGCGTAATATGGGCCCTTTAAATAAATTGTACTTTTTAAAGATTTGTTGGACCACGCATCTACCACGTTGCAAAAAAGCTTGGCCAGAATTTAAGGTATAAACTCTTAAATCTATCAGAAAATGACTTAAAAGTAGTGAAGTGATCTGTCCATGCAACAAGATAATTTAGCTTGACAAGTTATCTTAAAATAAACTACCTCTAGACTAGAATTAAGCATCTCAGAACTAGTAAGTAGAGAATAAATCTGAAAACAAAATGAATAACCTGATATAAGTTTTAAAATCTTGGTTAGATCAGAGAAATTTGCTATGTACATTATTTAAAACAGACCTATTGTGCAAAATTGGATTTTTAAACCTTTTTAACCATGTTATAGTTGTCTTCCCTTCACATTTACCCTCTCGAAGTTGTATTTAGCACAAATCATCATGCTTGTTTGAGTCATCTTTTATATACCTGTATTCAAGACATGATCAAGCCCTATTTTCACCACCACTGGGCTCAGTATTTCTTCACTCTTCAATTTTACTTTCTTAATTGATGATACGTATAGGAGTCGGCGCCATCGCGTAATCATTTTGGCACAAATGGGGGAAAAAAATCTGCTACTCACTAGTGTGTTTTGCAGCTATTCATAGGAGGTGCTGACAACTTCACAGCTCTTTGTTGTCATGACGTTTACGACGACGTCAGCTCCCCTTGGGCAGCACAATTTTCTAACAAGGAACTCAGCTGTCTTGTTTTTAGACCAATACTGAGATGTAAAATGCCAAATTAAAACACAATGGTCCATGGGTGTCATAGATTATAACACATAGCAGACACAAGCACAATAATATGACTTGTTTAAAGGTGCACTGTGTAACTTTTACGGTGGAGAGTCCGCTACTTGCTTGTCTTCATGGAGTGCGTATACATGCACATCAGTATTCCGGTTATGATCGGGTTTTTTGAGTATCCTGGTTTTATCATGGTGCATGTATATGCAGTACCCCAGTTTCAGTATCTCGGTTATGGCAGTATCCCGGATATTAGAAATCGGGATATTGTAGCTGGTATATTCCAATAGTAATCGGGATACTGTGACATGACATGACACTTTCCAGTCTTTTCACCGCAGCAGTAGTGACATAAATAAAGTGACCAACATAAATAAAGTGACCAAACATGAGTGAAATGACTGTAGAATAAAGAACTGCCCTAAACCTGCACATGTACAATCTGCACTCGTATCACCTGCATGCATATGATCACTGAAAAGCTAAAACATGAACTATCTCCAACACGATATACGCACAGAACAGACTCACCATCATCAGCACCTCTTCTGTCACAAAAAGAACACACATATTCCTCTGAGATGTGTCCTTTAGTCTGAAAGAAGCTGATCGCATCAGCAGCACAAGAAGCGAGCTGTTTTTATCAGCGCTAACTGTCTATGCTAATTAGCCATGCGGTCTTAGGTTTTGTTTCTGTAAAACGTAAACAAATGTGATCAAAGCTGAATTATATGATCAGACGGGCTGATGTGGATCTATAGTGGTTATGGTTTATATGTTGTAAAGAAGATTTAAATGAAATCTGTTGGGTTTGATCTGTGCAGTGGATTGTGGGATATCTCAGAGCTTACTTTACTGCTGGTTAAACCTCCCGAGCTTCCTCTGCTAAAGGAGCTCACAGTTTGTATTATTCTTGGTTTATTAATTTAGATTAAGTAAATTTTTGCACTTGTACATTTGTAAGATTGTGTCAAGAAACCGGGACACTCCATTTGATCATGTACACAGAGATATGAGTGTCCTGGTATACGCAGTATCCCGAATACTGCTATAACTGGGCTATGGCTAATAACCAGGATACTGATGTGTATGTATACGCACTAGGGATGGGCATTCGATGAAATTTTCTTAATCGATCGTCGGAAGAATTAACGATCGATTATCGATTAATCAATAATGTTTTTATATTATATATTATACACTAATTTGCATAAACTCAGTGAAGATAAAACTACAGCTCTTGTGTCACTGATGTGGTCAATTTCTGTCGGATAAAAAGACATGACTCAGTGGAATACAGGTTAGTGTGATCATATTTGCGTTTGTCAAAACCAGGACACCGTACGGGGGGGAGGGAGGTGGGGACTCGTCATCGACATTGAGCGACTCTCACCTGGCAAAACTTTTTCCCACTGGACACAGAAACATATGTGCTGCTTTGTACACTGTGCACATGGACTCACACTTGTCCCGAACGCAACGGAAAGTGTGGAATTTCTTGTACAAGTCATCGTTAAATACACATTTGTGCTTGACTGACTGTTTGTGTCTCGCTCCTTCTGAGTGCACAGAGCTACATGTACGGACCCCTGTTTGGTCACACTACGCACAGCAACCTACATTCGGTTTGTCGATTAAAATTAACATAATCGATGAAATTCTTAATGATCAATTATCGATTAATCATGCCCATCCCTAATACGCACTCATGGAGAGGTTATTTTTGCCTGTAATGTTCCACAGTAAGGCATTAAGCGTATCTCCCTTGCATTTGTTCAATTACATGGGTTTTATATCTTAAAAATACCTTTAAAAAATGTATTCTTACCATGTGCAGGCTTGCTTTTCCATAGATCTGACCATTGAACCATCTCCATTGTAATTACCAAGTTTATTTCCATTCTGTAGAACAATCAAGGCCAAACAGTAATATCTCCATGGAGACAAGCGTGTAACCCTCACCCATATATTTGAGTGTATTTGAGTATTTTTTTTGGTTACATTTTTACCGTGTCAGTATATTGGTCCATGAATGTAAATGTGGCTATTTTATTTGGACTCAGTGTACCTTGCACGTTTCCGTATGTATTTGCTTGACAGAGAACGTGATTATATTAGACTCACATTAACCACCTTTTTAAAAACCGCACCATAAATCTCCCTTAACCCGCCTGCGCTGTGGGAGCTTACTGTGGACTTTCAGGCAGCCCTTGACTCCTGGTGCGGTCTCCTCTCCTGGCCCCCGGGTCACTGGTTCACCTGCACGAAGCCGACCCCTACCCCCGCCCCCGCCTCTCTGCTGCTTCTCCTCCCCCAGGTCCCTTCTCTACACCTTTAACCCTCTCCCTTCCCTACCTCTCCACTCGTCCTTTGGGCTCTAGGTGGATAACGCAGCCCAACACTGCAAAAAGGAATATCTAGCTAAGTTAAAATGACTTAAAGGTACAGGGACAGTTCAGAATTTTGGACATAGGGCCTCATTTCCTAGTGAGCCAGAGTGTTGGAGACGTGTGGAGACACTTTTAAAAAAATATTCCACCTAGTCCTTGTATTTGTAGCCAGACTATCGATGTAAATGTCTGTGTCGATAGAATAATTTTAGAAGTAAAACCAACCTTGCATTTGAAGGATTTATGTCTGAGCAGCAGCAGTGAGTTGTACATCCGATAGAAAGCTTGGCAGCGGTGGACTGATATATGAGAAAATAGTCCCTCAACATGTGACGATTCATGTGATGCAAGGTTAGTTTTTATTTATTTATTTATTTGAAAAGGGACAATGCACATTAATCAACATCAAAACAATGTAAATGTGCCCGAGTTTGCTGATAAGAGCTAATTTGCATCGGTAGTCCCTTTGCCAGATGTCAAAAAGGCATCCTAAAAGAAAAAAACACTTAAAAGTTACACATCAAAAATTACACAAATGTACAATAAGATTACAAAAATACAATAAAAGTTTTTGTGTTCACACATTTGCGTTTCTAAAAGCCACTTTTTAGCATTCTTTTTAAAAGCAGAGAATGAGGGAGATGTTCTGATGGTTCCACTGATGGGAAGCTCTGACGGGAAAACAGACTGGCCAAATACTTTTTTTCTATGAGGAATAATTCTGAAATTAACAAAGTCATTCAGCGAAGGGGGAGCCGAGCCATGTTTAATCTTGTACATTAGACAGATATTTTTTCTTTCAAACATTATTCTATCAACACAGACATTTACATCGACAGTCTGGTGTAATAATAGATTTGCTTCAGGTGTTTTGTGGAGTGGGTAAGACTGTTTTTAGTGGCAGGATAACTATGGCCATTGACATGCACTAGTGTCTCCACACATCTCCAACACTCTGGTTCACTAAGAAATGAGGCCCTATGTCCAAAATTCCAGACTGTCCCTTTAAATTAAGAACATTTTACTTGGTTTGAGTGGATTCAGTTTGACAAGTAAAATTGTCAGATATCAAAAATGGCATTAGTGTGTTTTTCTTAAGCAACATTAGGTTTTGTTTCTTATTTTAAGTGCAAAGAGTTGTTGTTTTTCTCCTCTTATAGGTGCATTGTGGAACTTTTCTGATAGAGCGCCAGTCAAATACGTTTTTTCCATTCCGTTTTGTTATTGCTTTGTCTGGAATGTTTCACAGTATTAAACCTTTTTATCATCATGGAGACCAAACCAGACCAAGTTACAGGTCAGATCTACGGAGAAGCGACCCCACTCACGGTCAGTTTCAAGGTGTTTTTGAGCTGTAAAACCACCTGTTTATGTCATACTGTGGAACATTCCAGGTAACGCAATAACATATCCATAGAAACAAGCAAGAGACGGACCCCCAACCAAAAAGTTACAAAATGTTTAAGTGTATCAAGATGTATTTTCATATTTTAGTCTTGTTCCATTGATAGATAATTTAAAATGAATAAACTTTCCTAATTTTCTGTCTTCATCTAACTTTGCTAGATTAGAGTTTTTTGCAGTGAAAGCCCCCCAGACGGCCTGATTTATTGCCGCTCCTTTCCATCCAGGCAGGAGCGGGGGGTCTCCTGGGGGCCCCGGCTGCACAGCGCCAGGGACGGACCGCTGTCTCCACCCCCGACTCCTCCACTCCCGGTCCGCGCTGATGCCAAGTACCAAACGGCCACTCCAGAACGCTCACCATCCGTCATCGGTCGGCTCGGGGCGCACCTTAAAGAGAGAGGAACAATGAGAGACGGTCCCCTGCTCCCTCGCCTCCTCTCACCGACATTGATCCGCTCTGCTACTATTTATTACCTCACCTCTGCGGGGGATACTGTCAGGGGGAGCGGGGTGCGCCTCCATGCTTTGGTTTGGATTTAATGCGCGGAGAAATGACTGCAAATATAGAAACATCATGACAACATGCTGCTAGGTACTTTATTTAAACATAGCACGGACTCCACACGGTAGCGATCTGTCTCCTTACGTGACATTATACGAGGAAGAACTGCTCACATTTAAGTCGGTCAACACCATTAACCTACAAACCTTACCGCAAATATATCTTATGATTTATGAAAAAATTCCCAGGCTAAGTTGCATGTATGAAAGGAAAAAGAACATCGAAGCTTGGTTGTCGTGATGTTCTTTTATATGTTCTGCACGGAAGATTTTATCCAAGTGTACATCAAGTTACATTCAGTGCCATGACCTGCAAAAATGATTGACGTCACCTATAGGGCACAACGCATTAAAACAGCACAAAAGCTGTTGAAATGGACATGCTGGATTGAAGCTTGCAATGAGGCTCTTGTGTATGGATCAATAGGGCAGATGGTGTACAGCATGGATAATTGATACATGAAATGGTACATGGAACTTTTGTACTGCACTTTTAACTATACATTCATGCACTAGAGTGGCTGGTGGAGGACGGATTGAACAGCCAACCTTCAAGTTAGAAGCCAATTACTCAACCTACTGAGCAACCAACCTAAGAGATAAAGAAAGAGGAAATGAATCTTCTCATGAGAAAATTTCAAACTCAGCCTTTCAATATTAAGGAATAGACTCGATAAAATAATAAATAAATAATTTTCCACTTTAAATCATAGTACAGTTGTCTTTCGATATATCACGGTTCACCTTTCACGGTCTTGTTGTTGCGCAGATTTTTTTGTGTGCAATTTTGCATTTTATTTTATTTTTTTTACAGTGTATGAACGCGTATTGCGTATTACGGGCAGGTAGTAATTACAAACGGGCGGGTCAGGACTAAATCAGGACTAAACCAGGACTAAACCAGAACTAAACCAGGTCTAAACGAAGTCTAATCTTGAATTTAAGAGAGACAACCCCCGAGCAGGGTATCTGCAAAGCGCGATTGGGCAATTGCCTCACTTAACTCTGTGAGGTGCGAAGCTCTCCGTCAGTCCTTTCTCCTGCGGTCACCTCCGAGCCTGTCCCGACAGTGAGTCCTGTGTCAGTTCTGGTTTAGTCCTGGTTTACTCCTGTTTCAGTCCTAGTTCAGTCTGTGGTGTATGCAGCGCAAAAGTTTGATATAATCTCGGGTTAACAGGCGGGTGTGGTGTTGTACTGTGCACGTGCAGGTCTCCAAAAACATGCAGGACTCTGCACTGTAGGACTCCATTATGGAATAAATGAATCTTCGGTTTCGTTACATAAAGAAGGAGGAAAATAACATAAGGACGACAGCAACAAAAAGTTTTAAGAAGGATGCAAAAAGGGTTGTACCTGTCCTGTGTGAGACAAGTGTATAAAGTGTGTGGTGAGGGCTTTTACAGCCTTAAAACAGATATAATAATTATAAAATATAAAGCTGACTACTTCGCAAATTTCACCTATCGCAGGTTATTTTTAGAACATAACCCCCATGATAAACAAAGGACCAGTGTACTTTCTTATATTACCATGTGGTCTTATATCCCTCAGTGGTCGAGGTATACTCCATAGTGGTCCATGTGCGTATACTAGTCTATGTGGGCTTATACTTATTCTAATGCAGCTCAAGATCATTCTAAGGCTACGTTTATATGATGACAGTCTGAACAGAAGATGCAAAAGTGGCGTTGGGTCTTCACTTTTTACTCCACATTTTGACGAGCATTTTTGGGAGGACATCTGTGTGCATACGGTGACGCAAAGGTGTGTGGAATTGGATTGGGTATGCTTGTACTTAAAGCAACAAGGGCATCTTTGGACATATGAAAGTTTTCATGCCACGCATTTTCATCAGCTACTCCTTCCACAAAGTTGTCCCACCATCGACTGGTTCTCCAAGTCTCATCCACAGCCTTCTGACTCGTCTGCGACAAACTTGTGCACCCAGAATTTGACAGGGGTAATTGCCGATCCTTCTCTGTTCAATAATAGTGCATGTTTGTTTCTGTGTAATGTATGTATGTGATGTAAATGCAACATGAGCAGAGTTTTGCGTCTTGAGTAGTGTAGACGGAAACGCTACAGCAGAGCGTATTCAACTTTTCCACTCTGGAGGGTGGTTTCAGATTTTTGGATTTTAAACCCCCAAAAACGCCATCACCGTGTAAACGAAAGGCACTTCCTATAAAATATTCTGAAGTTTTTACCTGCAAGTGTTCATTTCTGTGCTGTGAATGTGACTTGTTTAGTATCAATACCTCCTTAAATGAAGATACTAGTTTTGATACTAGTTTTAGTATTGATTAGTATCTGATTTTCGACACTCTTGACAACCTTTGTGGAAATAAAAAGAAAGCAGCAAAGAACAATAACTTTTTTAAATGAAATAAACAATATTTGTGGTTAATTCAGTCTGAAATGGACCTAAATACAGTAAAATGTCACTAAACCATATCCATGCCTTGTGTCTGGTACATACTGTAGTCCATGTAGTGGCAGCTTGGAGGGCATGTGCAGTGCAGAGACACCATGCAGCCTACAGTGCACCTGCCAAGACTGGAGCTGTATCACACAGGAACACAGCCAGGCTCCTCATGTCCGGAGCAGTGGAACTCTCACAAGTGCAAGTACAAGACTACAAGTGCAGGGCCAAAGTACTGGACCACAGATACAAGACCATCAGTACAAGGCCAGAAGTACATAACCACAAATACAAGACCATAAGTACAAGGCCAGAAGTACAGGACCACAAATACAAGACCATAAGTACAGGGCTACAAGTACAGGGCTACTGGTACAGGGCCACAAGTACCAGGGCTCAAGTACAAAACCATCAGTACAGGACTGTAAGCACAGGACCACAGGTAAAGGACCACAAGTTCAGGACCACACGTAAAGAACCACAAGTTCAGGACCACAGGTAAAGGACCATGAGTAAAGTACAGTACAAGTACAAGTACAGGACCACAAGTTCAGGACCACAGATAAAGGACCACAATTAAATACAGTACAAGTACAGGACCACAGGTAAAGGACCACCAGTAAAGTACAGTACAAGTACAGGACCACAAGTTCAGGACCACAGGTAAAGGTCCACAAGTACAGGGCTACTGGTACCAAGTACAGGGCTACTGGTACAGGGTCACAAGTGTAAGACCAAAGTGTGGGAGCAAACTGCATGACTACAAGTACAGGACTTAAGTACTGCAACATAATTACAAGGACTACAAGTACAGGATCGCAAGTATATGGCCACAAGTACAAGATCACGAGTACAGGACCACAAGTACAAGACCTCAAGTATAGGACTGCAAATTCAGTAACATAAGTACAAAATTAAAAGTATAGTACCAAAAGTTCAAGACCACTGTGCGGGACCAAAGTGCAGTAACACAAGTACAGAAAACAAGTACAGGACTAATGAGTTTGTCTACCGGTCAAAAATGTGATGACTTCTGCAAACTGTCCAAAGTGAAAGTGGCAGTAGTGTGATAAAGTAGCAGTAGTGTGATGAAGTGGCAGTAGTGTAATGGTGTAAGTTGAAAACCCTTCTGTGCTGTCAGGGTGAGACTTGTCTTTATAATTGTATAGGTGCACTTTGCCCCAAAACAGCCCTGAGCCATTGAAGGACACCACTGCTCTTCAGACTACAAATGAATAAGAAGGGACGCGGATGCCAAACCCTGTCGGTGAGATTTTCGATAGACCAACGTTTGAATCCAGAAACGCCAGTCAACAAAAGAACATTTTGTTATATAATTGGAGAAACACTTTAGCCTTATGGGATATTTGCATATTGTGTGAAGATGAATAAACTAACGAGGATTCCACAATAGCAAACAGCAGACAAAGCGTGTGCATCAGGGAGGAGAGTCTCGGTGGAGCAGTCAGGCGGGTTTGTCTACACATTTGTGCTGTTCCTGGCTCTGAGTCTGATTCCCGTCACTGTTGTAAATTTGCCTGAATCTCAGCGGGCCATTACGGAGCGTACACATGAAATTGACAATAGAAAGACAATAGAGGAGGATCAGTGGCACTGTTCTTGTGTTATTGCTGTTTTTGAAAGTGTTATTTCAATTAAAAAGCGGATAAACTGCTGATTAATTCAGCACACTTCCCAATTACAGATCAAACGGGCCTCCTGGGGGCTGCAAAGCCCCAAAGATGGCAGATGCCGCGCACACACTCCGGCATATTTCATAGAGCTATGAAATATTGAGCTGGTGTGTGGCTGTGGCCGGGCGTGTGCGGTTGGGGCTCTATGTAAATCGGGCTGTGACACCCGTCGTCATCAGGAGACTGATATCTGGGACATGTGAGACACTACAGGGAGAATGATGCAATCTCAGGCTAAGACACGAGCTGCTCACTGTACACAGCAATGCCTGTGCAACTGTGCTTCAACATGAATGTCAGCGCCAGCATTTGTTCTCAATTAATGAGAGTCATGGTTTGGGGATATTGTCAGTGCAGATATGACACTAATCCGGGATGAAAAAACAAGGCAATAAACAAGGCAATATGTGCATCACATCAGGGTGCACTGATGGAACTGAAGAAGGCACCCACCACTGCTGTCTGCTCACTGCCCACAGGAGAGGCAGCCTCTGTCCCTGGGCCTGAGAAATAACAGCAAAACTGGCATTGTCTTAGTAGAGGTAAGACATGCAGACTATTGTATAGTCAGGTCCCCATATGACTCTGCTTTGGAAAAACACATTATTTTTACTCGCTCTAATCCAACACAATCTGTAAAGATGATTCATTCACACAAACTACTGTTGTTTCATTTCACAAATGAAATGTAAACTGCTAATGATGTGTTACATTTTGCAGTTCGCATCTTTGATGAAATAAGACATTTAGTGCTTGAATATTACTAGAACATAATTATAATGCGCATTTCTTTTCTCTGACCACTGAAACTTTGATGGCTTATATGGAAAGTACTAGTGTATTTCTTGTCCATTTTATTGTATGAAGACACATCCTCTACTCCCCGAGGTCCTGCAAAGCTCTCGTCAAACACATTTCCTCTCCCAGTTTGGTGCTTTGAAGTTTTCCACTATTTCCTGTAAGCGCTCACCTGAAATTTCTCTCTTGTAAGTTGAGCATTAGTAGCAGTTTTAACTTCCACCATGTGTCAACCTATCCGGGTGATAGCTTCTTACACTGCAACTTTGAGGCCGTGCATTGCCTCCCCGTGCGTGTCCATAACTCATTGGCGTGTAAGAGCAAACAAACTGCTATAACAGCTCTCTGGACAGGAGTTTGCCTGGTCCAGTTATATGATGCTGCCTCTGCCTCTCCCAAACGAGCCCCCGGCACTTTGTAACCAAGCGCCCGGTCTCCCAAAAGACGCCGGACCAATAGTTGCTGAAATCCGACGTGACCATAACACATAAATCATCTTTTAAGCACTGAGTAGAGCAGGTGCGGGCGTAAACAGTGTCGACGCTGCTTTCTCAATGATGTAAATAATTTATCAAACCGCGCGCACGCACGCACACACCCGCCGGGCCGCGCGCGCGTCAAGTCCTCAGACGGCATTTTAGCGGAGGACCTGTCAAAGCGCGCTCTGGCCCGTATACGGTCGGTGTATTCGGAGGCGGCCCTGTCTGTCGCGGTAATGAATCCCACTGTGATCTCCGTGGCAGTCGCGGTCATCACTCTCTGACCGCACGCACGCGCACGCACACACACGGACGCGCGCGCACACACACACCCGCGCGTAGGGGGAGCCGGCGAGCGCCCGCTGACTGCCTGCTCATTCATCATGCGACCCCGCGCGGAGTTGCCGGTGGGAGTCTGGGGATACGGGATGGAGATGGAGAGAGGACCGGGAGGGAGGGAGAGGAGGAGGAGGAGGAGGTGAGAGCGCAAAGAGAGGGAAAGACGAGGGTGGGGGTGGGGGGGTGGGGGTCTGAGAGGTGAGACGGTGAGAAAAGAAGTGATGTGCGGATATGGTTGAGAGAGAGAAGGAGGGAGGAAGAGGAGAGAGAGTAAGAAAGCTCACAGCTATGCCCCCGGGGAATGGCTCACAGGCAACGAGCTGTACTGTAAAAAAAAAAAAAAAAAAACTCTGCGAGTTGTGAGGTCAAATCCGGCATTTTCAATCATTTCAGTTTGAGTGGTACATAATTATTTGAATATTTTAAATGTTGGTCAAAAATTCTCACATTGTTTTTTGGGGTAAAATAATGTTAGTTATGAACGGACATGGATTTGCATAAAAATGATCAAAAGATGACCCAAATATGTCAAGGTAATACTCTTCCTAGATTTGTCTGCTATAGATTAACAACAAAAATTAATATATTAAGTAGTCTTGTAGTCAGGACCGCACTAACTGAGACCAAGACCAGTCCGAGACCACAGGGTCCCAAGACCAGGACAAGACCAAGACCTCTGAGAGTCAAGAATGAGACAAGACCAGGACCACGGCCCATCGAGACCAAAACAAGACCATCTTTGTCATTTCCTATGTTTATTTGTATTTTACAGATATTTTGGCACATTTATATCAATGTTTTTATACATCTATCTCCATTTTATCTGATTAATGTTCATTTAAGCTTAAAATAAGCAAACTGTACTGCACTGAAACACTCTGAGCCCCCTTTTGGATCTCACTAACCCAAACCCATAGTTTGAGAACCTCGTCTTTAATCCCGCTTCCACTGGCACTTTAGAAGAAAACAACTTCAAAGTGAATCAAGTGTTTTTTTTTTTCAAGTTTATAACATTTACAGTTACATTATCTTACTGGTTTTGCAGTGATATTTAGCCTCTGCACATTTACCAGCCTTAATGAAATATGATCTCAGTTGCTGAGTGTCAGACCTCAAGTCCGAGACAAGACCTAGACCACGGACGATCAAATCAAAGAAACATGACCGAGACCAAGACATGACCGAGACCAAATGCGCTTGAGACGAGACCGAGACCGTAAAAAAGTGGTACTACTACTACTACTACACTACTACACACTACTACACACTGCTACACACTACTATAAGAATACAATGTGTAAATGTTTGTCAAAAATGTTTTTTTTTTTTTTATTCAAACCAATAGTTAACACCCTTCATTATATTATTCATTTTTTCACCTGGACAGATATTCTTAGACTTAGACAAACTTTATTGATCCACAAGAGATTATTTGGACACGGCTGTCAGTGTGAAAATTTTAATATATGAGTTGCACCAGAGTATAAGTTGTGTGACTTATAGTCCGAAAAATACAGTATATAATGCACTGTCCCTGTCTTTATAAACTCACTAAAGGTGTTTGAAAGAAGTGGACAAAGAGTTGACACTTAGGCATTTGAGCAAAAGAAGAAAGAGCTGCAGTTCTTTGAAGCTCCCAAATCTTTACTTCAGTGACACCTTTGCATTTGAGGTGTGGTCACAAAAGATTTTTCTTTGGGTTGCCATGTAGGTCTACAATATAGAGTTCTACAGACTACAGATTTTCTTCCAATATTGCTGAATGTTGAAAAGAAAAAGAAATGGGCTACATTTAATGTTCAAATAGGCGACTTATGGATCCTTTTATTGCTGCGTCAATGACTGTTTTTCATTGTTTAAAACTTGAGTAATACTTATTGTTCAGAGAGACACGATCACTCAATCAACCATGAAATATCCTCATAAATGTTCAATAATGATCAAATCCACCTTTATTTTGTGATTTATGAATAATGTTGAAGACTTATGAGTCAACAGCTTCTTAGACAATACACCTGTACTGCAAGACGCATTTTGCTCTAATACATGAGGAAAAATCGGGTACAGACCCTTTAAATCTAATGTGAATAACTACCAATAGCTAAGGGAAATCACACTCCTAATGGTGTGTGAATTCATAGTCTACTAAGACGTAACACATTTTGGAGTGCAATTATTGCTGAAGTAAATATAGATCATAAATGATAATACTGAAACTAATTTATGACACTGACACAAAAACCGAGGAACAGATTCAAACCGCAAAAACTATTCTAAAAGATATTGTTAATAAACCATGAGCTACAAAAAATATACTTAACTACACAGTTTGCATCTGTAATGAGTCATATACCGTATTACCCGGACTATAAGTCGCTCCGGAGTATAAGTCGCACCAGCCAAAAAATGTGTAATGAGGAAAAAAAAAAAAAAAAACATATATAAGTCACACCGGACTATAAGTTGCACTTTTTGGGGGAAATGTATTTTATAAAATCAGAAACCAGGAACTGACATTTCATCTTGAAAGGCAAGTTCTAGTAATAACAATAGAACAGAGAACAACAGACTGTTAATGTCACATATGAACAGTTCTTCAGATAAATATAACATAAACAACAGAACAGAACAAGTTTACCAACCTCTCCATCTCACTCCAAATCACTAAATCCACTGAATTCTTCAACTGAGCAACTCCGTGATCTCCGGAGGTAAACCTAGCGCCGCTTCCTCTTCTGTGTAGCTGTCGTCAGACTCAGCATCAGTTCCAGTTAGAATTATTCTGGCCTTTCTGAATCCTGACAGGATGGTTTCTGTTGTCACTGAAGTTCAGGCTTTGTCGATCCATTCAGTGACTTCCAGGAAAGTTGCATGGTGCACCCTCCTAGCTGCCATGAAGCTGTGTTCTCCATCCCCACTTTCTACCAGTTCCTCACAAGTTTCTCACTCACTCCAAACTTTCTTTCTGCTGCTCGATTACCGTTTTCAGCTGAACATTTCACTACTTGCAGCAGGTCAGCAGCTCCTTTTTTTGCAGGAGGCATGTGCAGTAGAGTCAAGTGACAGTGGTATAGGAGTAATAGTAGTAGCAAATACTGGTACACCAAACTAGAGCGCCCTCTCACGACTGGCAGTGTGAAAATTTTAATATAGAAGTCGCACCGGAGTATAAGTCGCAGGAAATACCCAAACCATGAAAAAAGTGCGACTAGTATTGCATTGCTTAAAAATAACCCAACATACCCAGTAGTGCAAAGAAAAAGTACCCACAATAAATATTGACCACCAAAAAATATTCCATATTTCATATATAATTTGATATAGTAATTATGGAGACAGGCCCAGTTAGAAGTCCAGATGAATATTCCTGACCTAGGATGACATAATGTTGACGAGTTTGGTGTTCATATTCATTCAGATGCGTCACTTGACTACTTTTACAGTTTCCTGCGGCGTGCACCTGCCTGACCCTGCCACACCTGTCTCCCAGCTCAGCACAGATGTAGCACCTGACAACCCAAAGTCCTCTCTCCCTCGGTATTGTCTTTCCCTATATCTGCTGTTGGAAGTATCTCCTCCAGTTTTTGCCAGGAGTGTGAAGTGCATATTTAAAAAAAAACCCTGTGTGAACTTTTAGTCATGTTATAACGTTGTAATCTAAGTAAATATGCATGTGTGAATGAAACAAAACACAACTCCAGGTCTGTTTGTGATGAGGAACGTAGATAAAAAAAATCCGAAAATAGCATAAACTGAGCCCTTTGAGTCTCCAGAAGCCTTTGGTTTTGTGTTTTGAATTTGATTTATTGCACATTGGCATAGACAAGAAATGAAATATATGCATGCACTGAATGTGTTTGAAAAAGTGGAGGTAGATCTGACGTTGGTGTGGTGAAAACCCCTACTGTATTTATGCTAATGTAATGTAATGTAAACCTGAAAATACTGAGGATACAGCGGATGTTTTAGAAATTGAAAGACGCTGTTGATGTTAGCTATGAACTGACATGGGTTTGCAAAAAAAAAAAAAAAGATCTAAAGATGACCTAAGCAAGTGAAGGTAAATACATGTAGGGATGCACTGATCCAGCTTTTTCTGTTCTGATACAGACTCTGATACTATAGCTTTAAGTACAAGTGCAGAGACTGATAACAGCATTTATTTCCTTTAAACTAAGGGCCTGTTTACACGAGAACACTTGCGGGTAAATACGACAGAATGTTTTATCGGAAGTGCCTTTCATTTAGACGGTGACTGTGTTGTTGGGGCTTAAAAACGCAAAAATCTGAAACCACCCTCCAGAGTGGAAAAGTTGAATACGTCCTGCTGTAGCGTTTCTGTTTACACAGCCAAAGACACAAAACTCTGGTCAGATCTGCTCACGTCGTGTACGCGTTTACGTCACATACACACAGTACACAGAAACAAACACGTCGGATCATTTCCTTGTTGGACCTTCAAGCTGCTCTGGTAGCTCTAATAAACTTACAGGAGGCTCCCAACAAATGTACAGAATATGCATAGTATTGTTCAAGAAAGGGTGGAAGTAAAAGGCTGGAGACCAACTGGATGTCTTAAGCCGGAGAAGTTTATTTACATCAATAATACGGGCCCGGAGAGACTTGAAAAGTCAACATAGTATGATTTCAAAAGAGAACATAGTATGATCTTTGAGTGTTCAAGCCCCTTTGACTCTACTTCCACAGGAGGAGCTTTATAAAGTAAGTGTGGTCAGACTACAGACAGCAATATGACACTATTTAGATAATGGTATGCCAATGGTGTGCCAAGGGAAGATCATGGTGTAAATATACCTTTTGTGAGTCAATGTTAAACTGAGATGTATGTGGAAGATAAATTACTGAAATTCGCTTACACAGAGATACTATTAGTGAACAGAGAAGGATCTGCAATTACCTCTGTCAAATTCTGGATGCACCATTTTGTTGCAGGCGAGCCAGACGGCTATGGACGAGACCTACGAGAAACTGCCTGGCATGCACACCCAGTTGAATTCCACACACTTTTGCGTCATCATATGAGATTTCCTCCCCAAAACGCTAAAACGTGTAATAAAAAGTGAAGACGTGACGCCACTTTTGCGTCTTCTGTTCAGACCGTCATCATATAAACGTAGCCTAAAATTCTGGGACAAAAAGTCTGATTAGATCGATGAATATTTTCAACCAGGATATCAACTGTACCGATATTTGGAAGCCGATCCATCCCTAAATCACCCACATGCATAATCCTAACCTAACTTCCTTGTTACCTGATTGTGTAAGTATTATAACAAACTGAAGTCACTTTACCCGTGATTCATTCTTGTCCCTGCTGCAGTGTTCACGACCACAGCCAGAGCCGCTTATTGTGATACAGTTTTGTAGCCTTATAGCTTTATTCTGCTGACAAAGTGTCAATGTGAAACTTTATAAGTACTGTATCATTTATCTTTATTTTGCTCTTGATTGCATGTTCTTGTTCTCTTACTCTTTTTGAACACTGCAATTTCTCCATCATGGGATAAATAAAGGCTTATCTTAAAGGGACAGTTCAGAATTTTGGACATAGGACCTCATTTCCTAGTGAGCCAGAGTGTTGGAGACATGTGGAGACACTTTTTCCATCCAGTCCTTGTATTTGCAGAGGTCACTGGTGCTAGGCTAGTGCATGTCAATGGCCATAGTTAGCCTGCCACTAAAAACAGTCTTAACCACTCCACAAAACACCTGAAGTAAATCTATTGTTACACCAGACTGTTGATGGAAATCTCTGTGTTTGTAGAATAATTTTAGAAGAACCAACCTTGCATTTGAAGGATTTATGCCTGAGCAGCAGCAAGTTGTAATTCCTGTTAGAAAGCTTGGCAGCGACGGAATGATATATGAGAAAATAGTCCCTCAACATGTGACGATTCATGTGATTCAAGGTTAGTTTTATTTCAAACATTATTCTATGAACACAGACATTCACATGGACAGTCTGGTGTAATGATAGATTTGTTTCGGGTGTTTTGTGGAGTGGGTAAGACTGTTTTTAGTGGCAGGATAACTATGGCCACTGACATGTGCTAGCCTGTAGTCGGGGAGCCAAAGTCTCAAAAACTCAATAAAATGGGTTGAACCTGACATGGTCTGCCATACTTTAAAAAAAAATAAAAATTTTAACGTTGACCCTAAGGACCCATAACTGAAGGGTCTGCTGTGCCTGAAATATCGCAAAATGTTTTTTGGCCATATTAGTGTATGTACCATTCAGTTTTTGATAAAAAAAATTTGAAAAATTTCCTGAAATTCCCAGTGGGTTGGGTAAGGTGTCAATAAATGCATTCCAGATACAAAGAACAGGTGGTGACAACATTCAGTGACAAAATAATTTCTAAAACAGTGTTTTCTCACTTTTTTTGAATATTTTTATCTTTACCTCATTGGTAATCAACTATTCCCCAACTTATGACATCAGCCAATATGCCATTCAATGGATCTGTGATGATTTCACTACTAGTTGGTGATCAACAGGTCCAGAACCTCTAAATTTTAGGCTACTCTAAAAATTCAAAAATTTCGATTTCAGGAAATTTTTTATTTTTCAAAATTTTCTATCAAAAAATGAAGGGCACATACACATTTTTTTCCCCCCTGATATTACCAGCAGAACAGACTCTCCAATCATTGGTTCTTAGGATCAAAGTTAACAAAAAAAAACAAAACAAAACAAAGTATGGCAGACCATGTCAGGTTCAACCCATTTTTGGGACTTTGGCCCGACTACTAGCACCAGCGACCTCTGCAAATACAAGGACTAAATGGAATATTTTAAAAAGTGTCTCCACACGTCTCCAACACTCTGGCTCACTAGGAGATGAGGCCCTATGTTAAAAATTCCAAAGTGTCTCTTAAACTAATTTTTGTCGATTTTAAGGTGGTACATGATCTGCTGTTCAGATGAATTCAGTTACATTACCCATCGACGAACATCACTTGACTACCTTTTACAGTCTCCCGCGGTGTGCACCTGCCTGACCCTGCCACACCACACCTGTCTCTCAGCTCAAACCCACAGATGTAGCACCTGACAACGCAAAGTCCACTCTCTCTCTGTGTATTGTCTTCTCCATTGTTGTGCAGCCTCTCCTCCGGTGCTCGTGCCTCTCTTCCCGGGAGCGTTAAGTGCATATCTAAATAGTTGATGAGCACTAAGCTGTTGGGGGAAAGTGTCGCTGGCGGCGCTTCATTGAACAGTGGCTGTGAGGCGCCCAGTGGGACTGCTTTAAACAAGCCCGCTCCCCGCTGCTCGCCAACCTGGGAGCTGCAGCAGCGCCTTCACCTCCCCAATCTTTTAAGATAATTATCACAAGAGACAAGCGCGTTTTATTCCATTCAAACAATAGCTGCTAGTGCGTATGAATGAATGTATGCAGGGCCACAGCGAGGAGCTTAAGAGAGACTGCGTTAGCGTCCTGTGATGTGGGTTTACTCTACGAGCTTTCTTCTCTGTCAGGTGTCACTTCAATTCTACGTCTCCTCTCTCATCTTCAAGACTGTTGTTTAGGGAATACAGCATAGCAATTGGCTTTAACTTTAAACGCAAAATCTGTTTATGTATTAATCGATTTTTGTAAGCGCTCATTCATCAAAACTTGACATTTGGAGTCCTGTGTAGTTTGGCTCGTGCAAGATGTTTGTTTATAGAGTGGGAGCAGATATCTTTAAAGGTGCTGTAGCTGATTTTTTATGTCAGCAACAGAGCCACTTAATTTAAAACAATTTAAAGGGCATATTTTACGCTATTTTCTGTTCAAACTTATAATATTTCCTCATCAAATCTATATTCATTTTCACACACAAATCCTGCATGTTTAGGTTCTTGAGTTCTTTCTCAAACAGAAAACACTCGTGACGTCATGTAGCCATAAAGGAAGTGCCAAACTCAGGGCCTTTTTACACGAGAACACTTGCAGGTAAAAACAACAAAAACGTTTATACGGTGACGGCATTTTTGGGGCTTAAAAATGCAAAAATCTGAAACCACCCTGCAGAGTGGAAAAGTTGAATAAGCTCCACCGTAGCATTTCCGTCTACACTGCCCAAGACGCAAAACTCTGGTCAGATCTGCTCACGTCGCGTACATGTTTACATCACATACATCACCACCTAGCGTCACCGCCTAGCCAATTCCTCACACGTTTGCATCACCGTATGCACGCAGATTTCCTCCTGAAAACACTCATCTTAACGTGGAATAAAAAGTGGAGATGTGACACCACTTTTGCGTCTTCTGTTCAGACCGTCATCATCATATACACCTTCACTTGAATCATTTTCCAATTTCTACTGAATTAAAGGTAAAAATGTAGCTGTTAACTACCACAAATTGGAACAGAGCATTATGAGCTTTGAAGTAGACAGACTAATAATAAAGAGTTACTCAAAAGTATGTGAACAAACCACCACTTTGGGTATGTTTTTGATGAGGTAACCACATAATAGCATGGTTTAAACCTCAAAAGAATCAGCTTGGTGTAACACAGGACCTTTAAATCTAATATAACTACCAATAACATTCAATACTTCACTCACTGAAGTTAAACAAATTCTGACTTTTGTTGTGTTTTTGTGCGGTGTGTGATTGATGGAGATCAGAGTGGCCAGATCAGAGGCTCTCTCCAGGCTGTCCCAAGGCAGCTATGGCTATACATCTTCACAGCTGAGAGTGAGGAGTGAATGAATAATGAATGATGGGAATTTGAGTGTCTCAAAAGATCTATAAAACTGGTACAAAATCAGTAAAGTTAGTAAAGTTATAAAGTAAAGTTAATAAAGATAATAAAGTTAAAGCGTTGTCACCTTCTTGTCACCATGGAGATGGAAAACTTTCATGCTATATTGTGGAACAATTCAGGCAAATCCATAGTATACAACTGTGGGGATCGTGCACCTTTAAAGACAGCCTCCTTCCAAGTAGGAAACATATTGTCTAGATTATATTGAAAAATGACAAAAACTGCAAAAGAAAAAATAAGTGAAGACATGTTTTTTTTGTTTTGTCCCTTTTGTGTTTAATCTTACCGTCCATTCATTGTTTGTGCAATACTTCAACTTCTCCAGAGACATTTGCTAAAGTTTCCTTTAGTACAGTGTGTCCCAAACTTTTTTTCTGGGGACCCATATTTTAAAAGTCACAAACTTTCGTGATCCAAATGAACAGACATTATTCATAAATTACAAAATAAAGGTGGATTTGACCATTATTGAATATTAATGAGGATATTTGATTGTTGACTGAGTGATCATGTCTCTCTGAACAATTAGTATTACTCAAGTTTTAAACAATGAAAAACAGTAATTGAACCAGCGATAAAAGGATCCATAAGTCGTCTATTTGGACATTAAATGTAGACCATTTCTTCTTCTTCTTTTCAACATTCAATTGAAGCAGAAATATTGGAGCAAAACAGTCAATAAAATAATTACAAAAAGATTAGAAATTATACAAAACATTTCAACATTTGTACGTTTTTGTGTTATGTTCCAGTCCAGGGTGCAGGAGGAGAGCGCAACAGCAGATCAGGCGCAGCATTCAGTCAATGTTTCTGTGCTTTGGCTTGATTTTTGTGAGCACAGAAAATTGCATTTGTCAGAACTGTCAGACCTACATGCAAATCGTAACAAAGCGACCCAAAAAACTGTCTTTTGACACACCTCAGGGTCATGACCCAATCTTTTGCTTTAGTATATATATGATAAAAAGCAAATGCATAATGTTATTATCCTAATAAGGAAATAAAGAGATATGTTTTTTTGTTTTTTTTTAATCACACTTTTTTCAAAATTATGACTACCATAAAAACATAATACTTTTTATACTGCACAGAGCAGCTACATTCATTTTCTTTTCAAGTTCTGTTGTTGTGTCTTTAGGCAAAACACTTCACCCACCTTGCCTAGTATGAAAGTAGTGTGCTCGTGCATGTTGGTGGTTGGAGGATGGACGGTGCAGATTACCTCATCAAAAACATACCTGGAGTTGCGTTTTTGATGCCAACTTGAAAACTACCGCATTATGACGTAGACCTACAAATTAAAACGTGTGTGAATGAAACAAAACACAACTCCAGGTATGTTTTTTTGTAGAGGTCGCACTCTCACGTGACTTAAAACTCACGGGAGTCCATTTTGTGTAACGTAGAACCTCTGGGATCTATGTTGACAATAAACATACACAGAAAAATAAGCTGCAACCACAACTCCACACAGCACCGCTCAAACCGCTGAACATCCCCGCTCCGACGTTACAACTGATCCTACAAATGCAACCCATCAAACCCACCAGAACAGCTGACAGTGACTTTTACCAGAAGTGCTTTGGCTGTGTTTGCCTTCACCGTCCTGGTCCAATGATGCTGATAGGACAGTCCTCTCGTCTCCCCTCTCACTGCACTACACTTCCCAGCTGCCGCACGGGGGTCCCTGGTGTGCACAAGCCCGCTCCCGTGCCCAGATTGTGGCAGTGTTGTAGTCCCCCCGAATTGATGTCTCTTGAAGGCGTTTGGTTGTGTAGCTGCGCCCCTGCACCCATGGGACCATTAAGCTGAAAATAATTGGCTTGGAATCTCCTCCCTTCATCGATCCTTTTAGAGTCAGTGAACTCTCGGAGCAGCAGGGAAGAAATGTACACGCTGCCATTGTCGCCGAGCACACAAACACACACTCGCACACATACACGCACACACACGTTTAGAGTATATACAATGGACAAATAGAAAAGATAGGAACAGAGGAGGGGAGATGCAGCTCTGGGGTTTGAATCAGGAGTATTGCTTTAAAGCTCAAAAAGTACAAATATATGCTTTTATTTGCGGGAAGACGGCAAAGAAAGTGAAGCTCGGACCTCTGTTTAAGTGAGCGGTAGTGTCCTCGCCCTCTGCTCTGTGTGGTCTGGCTGGCCTAGGCGCAGTGTCCCGGCGTCGACCAACAGAGGGCGCCCATGCTTTTCCACAAGTAGAGCAGCGCCATGAGGTGATGTTTGATTTTGTGAGCAGATATTGTGGAAATTGGTCACTGAAGGAGTATTAAATGTGAGATTTTGATATTAAAAATGTAATTACCTATCATTTTTACAGTAAACTTTGTTTTTATTTTCCGCGTTTTGTTGACTTTTGTTCCACCTTGCAATCAAATCACCATCTTTCACTACATTTTATTAATTTTAAATACTAAATTCTGAATAAGTTGCTTTGTTATGAAGCTGTTTCACTCTGTAGTAAAAGCGTATTGAACAATATATCATCTAAAATAGCAAGAAGTACTACATTAGTCCACTGTAGTTGCATATGCGCTGTACGCTCAATTTAATCTTTATTAAGAACACATAATATCTGGTTCATAGTAAGTAAGTATATAAAAATACTCCCCACACGAGGATGGATAACATTTAAGGTTCTGTGCCCGAGTTTTACTGTCTTAAAAAACAGAACTAGTTCACTTGAAACTGTTTGCAGTGCTCCAAACTTATTCCTCATTTACCCTTTAATTTTCCTTTATAAGCCCTTTTCAAGCCTCGACTGGCATTCTAACATGCACTTCTTGTTCACAGGGATGTAAAATGCTTTAGAATTAAATGCAGAAAGCACAAAGCGAACATATTTTGATTTCAAGAGCTGCTCGTACAATAAATCTGTACTAGCGCGTGACAGATTTTGCTCAAATCCACGGGAACAAATCAGGTACATGTACTGTTATATGGCTTAGTGGTCAAGCTGCCACACGAGTCAGTTCTCCTGTCATGGGAGAAAAGGGGAAAAAAAAAAACTTGCATAGCTGTCAGTTACATTTCTGGGTGAATTAAAAAGCTTGTGCCACTTACTGTGTATATGACATTTGATTTGAAGAAAATGCTGAGGCTGGTGCAGTAAATCCTGTAATGGTGTTTAAATATACTTGGACATCACATACGATCTGCTCCTTTTATGGTCACCAATGTGAACAATTTGATTCAGACCGCATGCTGTAATAATTATTCTATAGGGTTCCATACCAAAGGCAAGCCATAATAATGTTAAAACTTTACAACTAACTTTTTTCTTGCAGTAGAGTGAAACATTTTTGTGTAGTTGTATTATATAGTAAATAAAAATAGGTTTTTAGATCAAAAATGGTACAGGCTCTTTAAGATTTTCTCAAGAAACAAGACAGAAAGAAGTTAATGAGTAGGGATGTCGATATATAGTATAGTTTACAGTATTGATATCAGGGATTGCTGTATCGATATATCGCCAAGAATATTTTTTGGTATATTTTACTAAATTATTTTGTTACAGTGCAACAGTTTTGTTGCTTATTTAGTGAAAGGAAACTCGTTTATGCGACACATTTGACATTTTCACTGTTTTGATGATTAAAATGTTTGTGTTTCATTTTAACTTTGCACAAGAAGTGGTTTAACAAAGACTTTTAGTATCAAAGCCGTGATTTAGCCTTTATATTTTACTGAACTGTATCAAATCGATTTGAAATATATCGTATCGGACCGAAAGTGCACTGTATCGAGATATGTAACGTATCGTGGCCTATGTATCGAGGTGGCCTATGTATCGTGATGATACCCAGCTCTATTAATGAGTGAGTGGTTTTAATTGTTTTAGTATTTATACTAGGGTGACCAAATGTCCGTTTTTCCCCGGACATGTCAGTTTTTTGTGTCCTGTCCTGGGTGTCCGTTTTTTGGTTTTTTTTTTAATAAAATGATGCAAAAGTCCGAGTTTTCATGATCTTTCATTGGGGCCATTAAATTGAGCGGCTCTCATATCTCTCTGTGCACTCAGAAGGAGCGAGCAGTCACAACCAGTCGGTCAGTCAGCAACATGCTGAAGTGCAAATGTGCATTTAACAATGACTTGAACAAGAAATTCGGTTTGAGACAAGTGTGAGGACATGTACACAGTTTGCGACGTGAGTGTAGCTCAATGTCGAGGCTCCACCCCCCACCCCCAGTACGGTGTCCGGGTTTTCACAAACGGAAATATGGTCATCCTAATTTATATGCAAAATGGCAGCTTAAACTGAAAATTCACAACTAAATACATGGTTTAAATAACTGTTTTCGCTTGAACTTCTACGCGGTTGTAGACTTGCGAGACGTAAGTTTTGAGAGCTTTTACCACGCCCTCTTTTCAGTCACCTAATCGGTCGGAAGGACATGCCTTAAGTCAAGTAAGTAAGAATCCCTAAATCATGAATGAATCGCATCCTTTTCATTTAAGACCCCTCTGCTTACCAATTTTCAACTATTTCTCTAGTTTTAATCCAGCTACTTGCCCATATTTCCCCTTTAATTCCTGCGCCCAAACAAGGCCCTTGATTATCCGCCCATAGACACGCATTCATCATCGGCCTCTCCCTCAATCTTCATATAGTCAAAGTGTGGATTTAATTAAACGCGCATCCATCCGTCTTCATCGTTTGCCAGAGGAGTCCACCGAGCCTCTGCTGCTGCCGCTGCTGCCGCTACCTCCTCTTCCTCTTCTTCCTTCTACCTTGCCATAGCCACGCACCCAACCCGCTCTCGGTGAAGAATTGATGGGTTAGCGAGGACGCGATGGGGGGTGCTCGTCTCCAGTACACAGCCCGCTCCCTCCCTGGCCTTTTACCATGCGCGGTACTTCATCACTTTGAATATATTTACATAGGCTGTCCATACATAACGTGACACGGAGGTAATTAGATGCTCTCATTTTCATACTTCACAGATGACATGAATAATAGGCCCAGCATTGGAAATAGGTCAGCGGTAATTGAATTTGTTTATCGTATTTCGGCCCATTAAGAGTAATCAGATAAGTAGTGGCGGAGTGACATAGGCGTCCGGCTCTGATGAAGCGTCATGTTAATTGAAGTTAATGGGCAGAGTGAAAGAGCGAAGGAGGGTACGTACGTGGCGAGGGACGAGGGACGATATCGAGGGCAGCCGGCCAATCAAAAGTGCACGGAAAAACTAGAAATTCGCATGAAATATTTAGGGAGATTAATTGGCTGGACTACAAGGCGTGGTAATGATGAAGAGTTATGTACGGGCAAGAAGAAGATTGTTCTAATTGAGAGGAGCAAATAGGCCAGCGGAGTCATAACAAAATGCAACTTTGAACATAATGTGGAGCAAATGGCACAACGAATGACCCCATGTGAGTTAATGTGAAGTGTAATTGCACTGATTGTGTGTTATGTAATCGTACAAGGACGTTGTAAAAGTCTTCTCAAAAGGATAGTCTCATATTATCAGTTTGAAAGTTCTGGGTTTTCTGAATGGACTTTGTTAGGTTTGAATAGCCACTCTAGCATGTCTGCTTGTGTAATTTTATTTTTAAAATTTATACTACAATTGTAGAAAACCTCTCTTACTACCATGTCTCTTCATCTGTGATTTTTTCTGTCTTAAAGTGAAGTCAGTAGTAGGGATTTTGACCAGTTGAAGACAATTAATCTTGGAGGAAGTTGTGGGTTCAATCCCTTCACGATTTGATAAGCAACCTCATAGAATGTAAGAAGAAAAATTGCAAGTCCATGCACTCGTTCCAATAAGCAAGTGAAATAAGTTCCTTGGTGATTTTAAGACATCGCAAATCAATTAGTGTCACGTTACCAGTTTCATATTACTTTAATGAAGCTGACCTTAACCAACCTGGGCTCTACGTCTCTGCTAACACAATATTGGAGTTGTCGGCAGGATTAACTAAAGTTGAACGTTAATATCATGGAAATTCTAATGTTCACAAGGGAACTTTTCCATGATTCAGGTGTCAATGTTTCCCGCAGCGCTTTATAGTTAGGGCAGCCACCTTGAGAACAATTGCCGCCCACCTTGACTACATTCCTCCGAATCACATGAATCCTTGAAAAACTACGGTTGTTGCGCCTTGGTCCTCACTCCTCCTTTTGCCCCACCAAGGACAAGTTGTTTTTTCTGGCCAAAAATATGCAGATTGTGTAAAGCTTTATGCTGGAATAGGGGAGACACTGAACAATTTGATTTGCTTCCTTGGTGATTTTAAGACATCGCATATCAATTAGTGTCACATTACTAGTTTCATATTACTTTAATGAAGCTGACCTTAAGCAATCTGAGCTCTACATTTCTGCTAACACAATATTGGAGTTGCCGGCAGGATTAACTGAAGTTGGACAAAAATGCATGATGATATCATGGAAATTCCAGTATTCATGAGGGAACTTGTCTGTGATTGGGGAGGCAGTTTTTCCTGGAGCACTTTATAGTTCAGGCAGCCACCTTGACAACAATTGCCCCCCACACTGACTACGTCCCTCTCAACGATATGAATCCTTGCAAAACTTCGGTTGTTGCGCCTTGGTCCTCATTCTTGCCCTTTCACCCCTTCCCCCCCAAGGACAAGTTGGTTTTTCTGGCAAGTTGTTTTTTCTGGCCAAAAATATGAAGATTGTGTAAAAACTTAAGCTGGAATAGGGGAGACACTGAACAATTTAATAAGCACCCTCATAGAATGTAAGAAGAAAAATTGCAACTCCGTGCACTTATTCCAATAAGCAACTGAAATATCCTCTTTGGTGATTTTAAGACATCGCATATCAATTAGTGTCACATTACCAGATTCATATTACTTTAATGAAGCTGACCTTAACCAATCTGCGCTCTACGTCTCTGCTAACACAATATTGGAGTTGCCGGCAGGATTAACTGCAGTTGGACAAAAATGCACATTAATGTCTTGGTGTTGATCTAAAGTCAAACTTGACTTTTCTCATCTAAAGTCTGTGATCTACTTGTTTCCATGGAGATACTGCATTGACATTATTGCTTTGGAGATGCCACCAGGCCAAGTTACAAGTCTGTGATCTGTGATGAGGCACAAATCCATCTCTTTGAATGTAATGTACGCTTAAATGGCAAATGACACTTTCACACTCAGCCATTCACACACACATTCATATACCAGCAGACGAGGGGCGAGGTGAGTTAAGTGTCTTGCCCAAAGACACAACGACAGCATTCATCTTTTTCAGCTAGAATCACACCGCCAACCTAATGATGTTTATGTCGGATTCGCCAACCTTTGGATCAGTTGAACACTCTTACCAACTTAGGCTACGTTCAAACTACAGCCTGAAGTGACCCAAATCTGTTTTTTTCACCCCTATGCGACCTGTATCTGATCTTTTAATGACAGTTTCAATGACACAAATCAGATTTTTTCAAATGCAACCCAGAACACTTGGATATGTGGTCCTAAAACCGATACATAGCCGATCTTTTAACATGCGACTTCAGTCTGAATGGCCAAGTCGCAGGGGACAGCGAGGTTATCGAGTTTATTAATATTTGGCGGGATCTCTATATTCAGGCCAAATTGGAGAGGTCTTATCGGAACCGGGCGTTTTTTGAAATGATTGTCAAAGAAATGACCGAGAGTGGCTTGCGGTCCTGGATCTAATATCAACAAAAAATAAAGAGCCTGTGGAGAAAAATACAAGGAGACTAAAGGCTCAAACAAACAAAGTGGCCGTGGATGTGTAACCTGTCCTATTATACGTAGAACTGGACAATATTTTGGGAGACAAACCCAACGTTTAGGCGACTTCCAAAAACACTGAGAACACTTGCTGAGTGTGACGTCGTCGTGTCCTCACATTTAATTGGAAATGTGAACGACCTCGCAAAAAAATCCGAATTGAGCATTAAGGTCTGCAGTCTGAACATAGCTTGCCATTCTTTGCAAACAATCCAGGAAAGGTACCATGGAGACAAGCAGCACCAGAAAAGTTACCTAGCGCACCTTTAAAAGCAGACAGAAAACAACACAGAGCTCTGAAATGCCTTTTATGAAGGTATGTAGCCCTGCACCGGTGTAGTGTAGTTACCTGCCAGAGCGCGGGACAGGGCAGCCCCACCGTAACAAGGCTTGACTGGGATCAGAGGAAACAGCAGAACACATAGCAATCGATAGACCAAGAGAGAGCCAGACTTCACAACCAATCTGCTCCAAGTGGATTAGACCGGGGCCCCCTTACACGGCTTCATCTACAGAGAGAGAGAGCTCACCCAGGCAGGTATGGCAGTGACAGGAGCAACGCTTTGTGGAGCAGATCTGGAGAGCTATCAGCGGGTTGTGCGTGGCTCCCTGGTGCACCTGTCACGTCCCCCCCAAGGCTGTGTCTGCTCCTCTACCTCTGAGGAAGCAGTTTTAGAACAGTTTCGCTCCTCTCCAAATGTTTAAAGGCGCACTATGTAACTTTTCCGGTGGGGGGTCTACCGTGTGCTTGTCACAACGAGAGATTTTACTGCTATGTCTGGACTCTTGTATGGTGCGATCTGTCCTTTCCATTAGGGCTGCAAACCTTAAGTCATTTAGTCCATTAATTATGCTAAAGTTTGTATTAGTTGACCACCCATTTTATTTAAATCGAACAACAAAAAGGAGAAGTTAGTGAGTGGGCGAGTTAGCTGAAGATGTGGGTATTTTTTGGTATTTATATGTTAAAAAATCCAAGAATTTATTGTGCTGATGACACCTCTACTTTCCATTGATCTATTAGAGGTGTTTCTAGACAGACATGCAATCTTACTAACTGGACTCACCTCTCCGCAGATCTAACCTGTAACTTGGCCTTGTGGCATCCCCAATTTGGGAGCTAACTCGGCGCCAGAAACGTTATGCATTAACTCTTTAAGGTTCAAAAGCTGTGTATCGGGTTTAATGTGGGAGTAGATCATCGTGTAAATAAGGCTTGAGCAAAACGTTCTAATCAATAAAATATTTAAGTTACAGCAATTATTTAACAGCCATATTCTGGTGGGATTAAAAAGTGAAGAGGAGGGATCATGTCAAAGTCAAAATTGATTTGCAGCAGTTCTAGATAGCACTGTATAAGTACACATCTCTGAGTGGTACAAACTTAGTGTAGTTTTCTGAATGTGATCCTTAAGCGAGCATTTCACATTATCTGGAAGGTTCTTCATCAAATCCCGTAGTAGTAGTACTGTAATAGTTTATTAGCCGGGCTAGTGCCTCCACTCAATTTCATTTCTCTCCCAGTGACAAAGTCAGGAATCGGAATAGACTAGAGGGTTTGCAAGAACCCCGGAAGTTATAGACAGTGCACTGACCAATCAGCGATGAGCTGCGAAGCCGTGATGTCAAACTCAAGCACCTGTCTGGGTCTCTTTTGTGGTGCAGCACAAGAGTAAACAAAGTGGTCGAGATGGATGTAGATGAAACCATACATTCTGTGTTGGCAACGAGATCGAGGATTTTCAATCTCTGCTTTGCATTACATACATCACAACCAAATAGCATTGATTGATTAAATAAAAAAGTACCTGCCTACCGTCAAGTGAACAAATCCTAATGTTGCGAGGTCAGACGGTTTCCACGACGTGAAACCAGCTAATGAATCAGGCTAGTAGTTTATATCCAGCATCTGAACATCTGAATTTCTAGGTTACTTTTCTAGGTTACTTTTAATCAGTGTCTATAATGAATGCATTTTTTTTTTGTCAGATTATGCCTTAATATGCCTTCAAGTATGGGTAATGGTCAGTGTCCAACTAGTGTCAAGCTATGATGTTACAAAAGCCTAAAGTGCACAGTATTTTCAAGTTTTGTTTAGTTTGTTTTATTAATTATTGCGTTGTTTGGTGAGGGGTTTATCATAGTTCTACATCAGTCACATGTGGAAATAGTGCCAAAATACAAGAAATCAATTATGTCGTCCAAATTTCATCCAACTTGAGCAGGACAGTTAAGGAAAAAGGCAGTTTAAACCATCATTTGACAAAAGAAAGGCATGGTTTCTCCCTTGTTAATGTTATGGTCTGCTTCCCATGTAAAATGATAAAATTATATAAAAAAATGTGTAAAATAAAAACTTTATTATATTTTAAATGGTCTTGTTTGTCATCAGAATAAACATATTACATTTCAAATTCATAGCAATTTAACTTTTCTCTGCCTACTTTTCGCTTATGGATAAACTATCTAATTTGAATATTAAGCCCCGCCCCATTGTTTAAGGTCACATGTTTAACTAGCAAACCAGACTGCTATGGCAACTCCGATATAGTTAGCGAACACACGTATACACTTGCTTACTCTGATACCACCTATGTTTTCTCTATGTGCTCGCCACTCCCCTGCTGTTGTACACTGACCTGCATGTATGCCGAAGTAGGGGGGGTTCAGAGGTCCCTGACAGCGGTCGCCTCACTTCCCCCTCCCACTATCACCCCTCCTCGCCCCCTTCACCCCACCCTGACCTCCCCGCAGTAATTACCCCTGTCACCGTCCCACCCAAACAACACCCATCGCCGTGACGATGGATAGGTTGATGCCACTAATCACCAGCCGCTACCCCGTGGACAACGACCCCACCGCCGCCGCCACCATCACCAACCCCCACCTCTCTCACTCTTAACCCCACCCCGATTCCCCTTCAGATCACCTCCCCGCCTTTAAGCGCCCTCCCGTGTTGCGCATCCGCACCGCTATTTGCATAATTCCACTGGCTAATTGTAGTTGGCGAGCTAGCAAGGGGAGGTGATTTTAATAGGGGAGACACTGGGATAATGCCAGCGCCCCCTTGCCCCCGATAGTGTCCGAGCCTCATTAGGGTGATCAGGGGGTGCCAGTCACAAAGGGGTGCGGGCGTGGGGTGATAGGGCACAGAACGGAACGCTTATTTATCTAAGAATAAATGTCCGGGAAATGTTCCACTATGTTCCCCGGTTATGTCCAAAAGCAGGCTGCAGCGCAAAGCAGTAATGATGCTAAGGAATTGGAAAATTTATACAGCTTCATCCATGCCATGTTGTCCTCTTACTAATGATGGTTTTATTCTAAATATCAGGATGTCGTTTATTTTTGCATGTCTGGACGTATGGGCTAATCATCACGAAATGATGGTTTAAATAATTGGGTATGCATTAGGGATACAGTTGTAAACTTCTATGTGCATATTTAGATGTTAACATTTTGGTCCAAATTGCGAGCTATTGGAGAGTGTTAAATTGATAGTAACAGATGAGTGAGATGTACTGAATTGCGAATTGAGTATTTTGGCACTTAGTAGGTACTTGGCAAGTTCCTTTATAGTATAATTGTTTTCAATTAGAGTGTTTTGGTATGTTGGATGAAATCTGTTTTTATTTTTACATTTCTCAGTTCAAAACAAGTGATTCCTTAATGACGGGGTAGTATGCAAAATGGATGTTGTTTTGTCATTAAAGACAAATTTTTTACCCTCACGACATGAAAATTGTCACTGCACACGCCCGTACGATTAGGATGACACCTTCAAAATTTGAGATCGGTCGGATGAGCGGTTTGAGAGTTACGCATGGAAAAGGCAAACAAACAAACAGACACACAGACAGACGTTCCTTGCATTAATACATAGATGTCTGAAGTGGTTTTAGATGTCATTGATGCTGGTTTCAGTAATTTAGCGATCTCTTCTGGGTCCTATTTGAACGGTTAGGGTTAGCTGCAAGATTCAGTCCAATGCTGAGCCCAAAATCCAACATTACAAGAGTTACGCGTGGAACAGACAAACAAAAAAACAGACACAGAGACAGACGTTCCTTGCATTAATACATAGATGTCTGAAGTGGTTTTAGATGTCATCGATGCAAGTTTCAGCTGCAAGATTCAGTCTAATGCTCAGCTCAAAACCCAACGTCACCCATGCTCTGGCACGACAATTCTCCAAAAGTATAGAAAATCATGAAACTCTACAAAACTGTACACTACAACTTGACACGGAGTTACATTTTGTTTTGTTCACACGTTTGAGTAATCGTTTATTAGTAGCCTATCTGGACATATGGGCTAATCATCACGAAATGATGGTTTAAATAATTGGGTATGCATTAGGGATACAGTTGTAAACTTCTTTGTGTATATTTAGATGTTAACATTTTGGTCCAAATTGCGAGCTATTGGAGAGTGTTAAATTGATAGTAACAGATGAGTGAGATGTACTGAATTGCGAATTGAGTATTTTGGCACTTAGTAGGTACTTGTTCCTTTATAGTATAATTATTTTCAGTTAGAGTGTTTTGGTATGTTGGATGAAATCTGTTTTTATTTTTACATTTCTCAGTCCAAACCAAGTGATTCCTTAAAGAGTGGGTAGTACGCAAAATGAAAATGGTTGTTTCGTCATCAAAGACACATTTTTTACCCTAACGACATGAAAATTGGCACTGCACACGCCCGTACGTTTAGGATGACACCTTCCAAATTTGAGATTGGTCGGATGAGCGGTTCAAGAATTACGCGTGGAGCAGACAAACAAAAAAACAGACACACAGACAGACGTTCCTTGCATTAATACATAGATGTCTGAAGTGGTTTTAGATGTCATCGATGCACTTTTCAGTAATTTAGCAATCTTTCTCGGGCTGGGTTTGAACCCTTTGTATGGTTAGCTGCGAGATTCAGTCCAATGGTCAGCCCAAAATCCAACGTCACCCATGCTCCGACACGACAGTTCAAAGTATAGTACAAAGTATAGAAAATCACAAAACTCTACAAAACTGTAGACTACAACTTGACATGGAGTTTTGTTTCATTCACAAATGTTTGAGTAACCGTTAATTAGTAGCCTGTCTACATCTCCAAAGCTCAAAACATTCTGCTCCACCTTGTGATGTCATGAAGTGGCAGTTTTCAAGTGAACAGCCACTTTTTACCTTTAGTACAGAAGAGATTGACAATTCCACAGCTGAAATCATCTGAATGATTCTAGTGAAGGCGTATGGAGTTTAAAAACACAGTGATTTTTAACTCCGTACGCCTGATTGTGTTGTGATATGGCTCTGAAAAAGGAGCTATGGGAAGGAAGACTCTTATGAAAATTATAAAACATGTCAACACGTCGTCAAATTATACCATTTGTTTTAAAAATACTCAAAGAATAAGTCAATTCTACAGTTTTCCTGACCAGATTATATTTGTCCCACAATGGAGAAATGTAGTCGTTCTCATCTGAAGCATGGTCTTCCTGTTATTCACATGCTGCAGTATTGATGGACAAGCCAAATGCAACCAACGAATATTCAAGGTAACTCCTCCTACGGCCCATAGTAGCTTAGCATAGCCTCGAGTCACCTGTGACCTCTTGTGGAAAAGAGCGGAAGGAGATAAATAAATAGTTAATGTGAAGTAGAATCCTTGAATTGAAAATCAATACTGTAAAATATTAAAGATCGACATATATTCACTACATTTTGATTTGTCCTCTTAACGGCAGCGGCTCGGTTCTTAGAGCGTTCGACCACTGATTTAAAGGTTGCCGGTTTGATCCCCTTCCCACGACAGCGTGCTGGTCCTTCGGCAAGACACTTAACCCTGCCAGGGGGTACGAATGCGCATCAGCGAGTGAGCAGATCCTTGTTTCTAAATTGAAGCAAGAAAGCACAAATTTCATGTGAGATGTTTAACAATTATATGATCAATTATGTATTTGCATTTTTCACTATTTTGGGAATAAGTGTTTATTTCTTTGCTACGTCAAGGTCTTCTTCGCCACCGTTTGGCAGACTGAGCTGTCAATCACGTTCATGGTCTTTTGTTGATTATTGAGAACAGCACATGTCTGAAGGTTGTAGATCCTGCCGAAACACCTAGGGATATGGATGTGAGACAGAGGAAGCATGCATTCGGATAGAACATAGCCAGAGGTAAGTTAGAATTTCTTTTATTTACATTTACTAGAGAGATTTTTTTTTTTTTTCCTTTGGCTTTTCTCTTCTTAAGGACAATTATTTTTTAGATCAAATTTCAAGGTGTTTCATATCACTGCACAATAACTTTTCCAGTGGGAGGTCTTCATGATAATGTTATTGCTTTGCCAAGAAAGCACCAGTGTATGGCATTAAATTTATGGTAGTAATGGTTAGATCTGTGGAGGGGTGAGAAAGAATGTATTTTTCAGGTTATGTGAGTGTTCTAAAACAGTGTTTCCCAAACTTTTTTCTGGGGACCCATATTTTAAAAGTCACAAACCTTCGCCACTCAAGTCATTAGACATTATTTGTAAATTATTGAACATTAATGAGGATATTTTATTGTTGACTGAGTGATTGTGAAGTTTTAAACAATGAAAAACATTGGACCGGCAATTAAAGGTCTCCATAAGTCACCTATTTGGACATTAAATGTAGCCCATTTCTTTTTCTTTTCAACATTCAATTTAACCAACAATACTGGAACAAAATTGTCAATAAAATAATTACAAAACATTACAAATGATACAAAACATGTCTTAACATTTCAGTATTTCTAATGAGATAGGTGGGTCTGTCTGCGTTTTTGTAGCGCGTTCCGGTTCCAGGGTGAGACCAAGGTGATCCAAAAGAATCTCTTGCGACCCACCTGAGGGTAAATGCAAAATAGAAAATGATAACTTTCTTCATTGAACTATATATCACGTTTATATAAGGCTTTCCTATACGTCCATTGGGCATCAAGGAACCACTCCCTCGCACATGCCTAGACCAGGGTTAAGTGTCTTGCCCAAGGACACAAGACAGTACAGTATCATTCATAATAAACTTTAAGCCAAAGATGTTCATTTTGTCTTCTTATGTACTTTAACTTCTTGGGTTCTTTTTTAAAGACAATGCAGTAAAGTGTATTTACCTTGTTGACATGTTTCATTTGCAAGCCATCTTCAGAACTGTCACTGGTGTTGGTGGTGACGTGCCGAAACATGTCAACATGGCAAATACACTTTACTGTAAAGAACCCAAGAAGTTAAACATAATAAACTTTGTTCATTATAAATCAATTATTTGTTAATGAGACTATGTGTTATGAGCATCTTCATCACTAACACTTGCACTTCAAACCTGTTTTAGAAATACAATTTAAAGTTTCGATATTACACAAAATTGACTCTTGTGAACTTTAAGCCATGTTAGAATGCTGTTCACAAATGTTTCAGTAACCCTTTATAATTAGTCTGTCAACATCTCTAAAGCTCAAAACACTATGTTCCACCTTGTGATGTCATGAAGCGGTAGTTTTCAAGTTAACACCTGCCTTTTACTTTTAGTTCAGAAGAGATTGGTAATTCTAGGGCTGAAATGAACCAAGTGATTCTAGTGAAGGCATGTGGAGTTTAAAAACACAGTAGAGCTCTTCATGTATTACCACAATATCAAAATATGGACCAAAGTGTGCTACATTTGAAAGAAGAACTCAGCCTAAATATGCAGGTTTTGTGCGTTAAACACATGTGAATGAAACTAAACACAGCTCCAGGTATGTCCGCGATGAGTAAACATTATAACACAGATCAGAAAATCGCATAATATGAGCCCTTTAAAGTAACAGTTCTCTCTCTTGACGACTCTCCCCACCTCTAACACTGTCTGAACTCTGGCAGTGTTTCATCTCCATTACCTGCCTGCGCCTGACACGAAGACGGACGCGGATGCCACACACACTGACGCGCACGCACAAAACTGATTTATTAAACGAGAGCGCGAGGTGATGGGTACGGGGCGGGCGGGCTAAAATCGATGTCCGCTCCCCCAGCCTCGGTCAGCGGAGAGTTAAAACGCTGTTAAACTCTCTCCCTAACCAAGCCGCCTCGCTCCCATTGATTTTTTATTTAGCTTCCAGCAGTGATGTGTCTTCCGCCGTGCACACCCAGCCTTCGCAGCCTGTCAGCACATAAATCAGGGCCCCATTGAGGTCCGGCGGAGAGGGGTCTGTTAACAGAATTAAACTTCCTGAGAGTCCGGCTATACTGAAGCGAGAGAGAGAGAAAGAGAGAGTGGGGAGATGAGAGGGGCCCTGTCAGCACAAGGCATTCCCAGCGGAGCGCGGAGAGTACGGCGTAAAAAGGGCTTTGCATTGTTTATCGGATTTTCGCCAGGTAACAAAAACAGGAAGCGCCGCCACCTTAATAAGAGCCATCCTTCATGAATATTTGGATAATGTTCGACAATGTTCAGATTGGCATTTTGCTGTTGTTAAGGAGATGCATTTTGATAGCAGATAGCGTTCGAATAGTGCTGCTACTGAGGTATTTTAATGAAGTAGGGAGTACACACTATAAATATACAGTAGCTTAATTTATACTTGAGGACGGCATATTGTGATTTGGTATTGATTAGGGATGTAACAAAACCAAAATATCGTGAAATTGTATCGTCAAAGTTCTCACAATAATATCGTGGACCCTCACAATATATCGAAGTACAAGTCTCTTTGCTTAAATTAAGAATTATGGTGCAGCAGCAGCTAAATAAAAGACAGAGGGAACTACATAGACCATGATCCTTTGCTCCATTTCAGTGTAGACTACAAGAAGAAATAACAGTTCTAAGCACTTTTAAGTCTTAGTTCTTTGGATGAAGTCTTGTCAAGGGATTTTACAAGGAAAAAGTAGTATATTCACAGTTGTGTTTGCCTCCACAAAATATCGCAATAAATATTGTACCGTGGGATGTATATCGTGAAAATACCGTACCGAGAGATCTGGATATTGTTACATCCCTAATCGTGAGCCTCCCCACCATATTGTGATCTTTCCCACGATATCGCAATAAATATCGCACTGTGAGGTTCATACCGTGATGATATCGTATTGTGAGATTTGGATATCGTTACATCCCTAGTATTGATACTTTGCAGCTGATGATGTGAACATTCTCTTGGGGTGTGATGCTAACTGTAAGCATCTGAAGCTTTGTTACTCAAATCCGACTTTAATCTAATCTTGTTTGAACACACCTAAACACTACTGTGAGAGTTTGTAATGTGTTGTTTAAATCCATTTTGTGTTTTTTCTGAAGTTTTCAAGTAATCTTAAAAACTTTTTTGTAGTACACATACATGTAAAACACCCCCACTGCAAAGTCTCTATAACATGCAGATCATTATCATTTCATTATAAACTGTAATACTGATCTAAAAGTGCTTAATAAAAATAATAAGCCTTTTCATAGTTGCATTTCACCATCCTGTCATTTTTATTTGTAGTAAGTACAGAACAGAGCTGTGGGTGGAGATAGGGGGTAGGAGAAAACAGAATTTTTCTGAGCACTCAAGCCTTGAATGCAGGACAATAGAAAATTAAATTACTGAAACATACAAGAATAACCTTGAGTAAGCTAATGTAACATAATAAAGGATTCAAGAATAGGACCAACCAAATTGACATCAGGACTGGGGCTCAAAATGAGTTAAACAAAACAGACCAACTAAGTATCAAGTCACCTTAAAGATTTTTGTCTTAATTTATTTATTAATTTATTTGAATGAGGGCAAAGCACATGAATACACAGTTCTGTAAATATGCCAGTAGTAGCTATACAGCTAGTATACAGCTGTATTCCCCAGGGAGGGTGTAAAATGCTAGCCAGGCTAGGTCAGGAATCGGAATACACTAGACGGTTTGCAAGAACCCTGGAAGTTGTAGACCGCGCACCAGCCAGTCAGCGAAGAGTTGTGAAGCCTGTGACGTCAAACTCAAGCGCCTGTCTGTGTCCCTTTTGTGGTACAGCACAACAGTAAAGCGGTCGAGATGGATGTAGACGAAGACAGACATTCTGTGTTGGCAATGATTCCCGAGATCAAGGATTTAAAGATGGAACAAAGAGAATGTTTGTTGAATTTTATCAAAGGATAAGATTTTATTGCCCTTCTTCTGACAGGATTTGGTGCATTACGATTGGCAGTTGGTTAAATAAAAAAGTACCCGCCTACCGTTGAGCTAATGAATCCTAATGCTGCGAGGTCTGACTGTTTCCACGAAGTGTAACCGGCTGATGACAGAATTTACTTTAAACAGGCTTTTTAAATTTTAGAAGTTACAGTTTTGGTCAGATAAGGAGGAGTCAACTTTAAGTAACCTTTATTTCTTGAGCAATGTTTGTGTTCCTGAAAGTCTTTTACACATTTGTAGTATTCCAATTCAGTTTCCAAATGCTGTCTTGCTGGGTTGAGTTACTTCATTAGACCACAGAAAGTTACAGGATTACAGCTTTGCTCCACTCTGCAGTAGAAGTTTTTCCACTGAACAATGGCACAATGTGAATTTAAAACCATCCACTTTACAGAGTCAGGAGCCTGTGCTGCTGTGGGTCGCCACGTTTCATTGTTTTGTTGGACAATAGAGTCCACAGAGTCAATACCACATGTTTAAAATCTGAAGTCTTTGGCCAAAAGTGGAAAAAGCACTTGGTATCCACCCTAGAGACCAATTTCCAGGCCAGTCCCCTGCAGCACTGCTTCTGGCTTGGCAACTCACTCCATCCATCATAATAAGCCGTGTTTGTGGGTGGGTAGCAATGAGGGAAGCACCAGCGCCTCCTACTGCACAGACAGTTTGTAGATACCTGATTATATCTAAAGTACTGCATGTAAAATACCTCAACAAGATATCCAGTTACAGTGGACGGGCTAATGTTCTTCCTGGTGGGTTTCAGCTGGGTACTCTGGTCACTCCCATTAACCTAAACATGCAAAGTAAGTCAGTCTTCCAGCTAGGTACTCCTGACCTGATATAGATCAAGGTAATAACTAGGCATGTCATGATAATTACTACATCTTTAAATATATATGAAAGCTGCAACAATGTTTTTTGGGAGTCAATATTTATTGTGGATACTTTTTCTTTGCACCACTTGGAAATTTTTGTTTATTTTTGGGCTGTATTTAAATGTGTCTTTGAAGGGTTTGAAATGCTTTTCTTCATGGAGATATTATTACGTTGTCTGGAATGTTTCACAGTATGGCATTAAACCTTTCTATCTTCATGGAAACCAAACCAGGCCAAGTTACAGGTCAGATCTGTGGAGAGGCACCCTCGCTCACAGTAGAATGCATGTTTTTCAAGGTATTTTTGAGCTTCAAAAAAACTGTAAAACCACCAGTAATTGAGTAAATGGAAGGTAGAGATGTTTAATGTCATACTGAAGAACATTCCAGGCAGAACAATGACATATTCACAAGCAGGCGATGGACGTCCAACCAAAAAGAGATGTAATAATAACCGAAATATCGTGATATCGTATCATCAAAAGTCTCCCAATATTACTGTGGGCTGTCACAATATATCGAATAACAAAATTTTTTGCTTAAATGCATGGTTTTATAGTAGCAGTAGCTAATAAACATCAGAAACTACACATCCCATGATTCATTCCAGCCGAGGCAACATGAATTTGCCCTGGTGAAGGGCGTTGAGCCAAAACACGTTGGTGTGATTTTAACTTTAACTGAACTGCATGTGGTATTAAAGACTTTTAATTATTTTGTACTTTTTTGAGTGCCTTTTTCAACTTTGTATTTGAGCCTGGTCCCTACACTGAAGAGCACCAAAAGGACAATTCTGCACAATTTTTGTATTTCCAAGTAGCACTCCTGCCCCCCAAAGTTATGAAGAAATATGTTTTTGCTTGAATTGTTGGGATTATGACAGTAATAATTCACATCAAAATCTTGTCAGGGTATATTAAAAGCAAATAGTGTCCTATCTACAATTATATCAGCATCTCCAAAATATCGCAAATATCATACAGAGAGATTTGGATATTGTTACATCCCTATAGAACACCTTCAAACCACAAAAAACTATTGTAAATGTACAACATTGCAATAAGAATAAGAATCAGGAGCTGCAATAAATAAAGAGTCGAAGGAAACACCTCAGTATTTAGTTTGCATCTGTAATGAGTCATAAAAATGATTAGTTCCACCTTTTATGGCTCAAATCTTGGTATTACCAAAAAACAACCAAAAATGTCCAAGTAGAGTAAAGAAAAAGTATGCAAGATGACCCCAAACAGACCCTAAAAATATAGTTCCAACTTTCATATATAGTCGATACAGTAAGTTATCGTGACAGGCCTATTCTCAACTCTTTGCAACTCAGACTTAACTACACAAGAAAGGTACATTCTCACAAATACATGCCTTAAAAGTGGGACACAGAGTTCAGAAATAAATCGAACTTAACCTTGGACTATTACCGACATGATTTTTTCTTATGTACGGTCTCTTGACGTCAATTAAAATACATTACTTTCTTTCAATTGTTTCCCTATTTATTCGCTCTATATTTATTTTGAGCTGCATAACCTGTTAAGCATGCATAAAGATGTTAATTATGAGTTCCTATACGAAGCGCGCGGCCCGGCTCCACCACACTGTACATTATTGCATATCATTAGTGCAGTATTTGTTTAGGATCACAGGCGTATTTGTAGGATCCAATTAAAAGTGGATTTTTGTTTTCTTGGTCATACAACTGTGCAGAGATGAAAGGGGAGAAGCAGATCAGATGCAGCTAATTGTAGTTCTTCTTGTTCATTGGCCTTGGATTCATGCACAATGCACCAAGCTACACTGCATTTTAATCCTTTTGCACTTCGCTAATCAAGTCCACTAGCAACATAAAAAGATACGAGCTAAGGAGAAAGTAAAGTTTACTTACTGTATTTGCTTATTTCTCAAAGTTGTGCGTGGCTACAGTCGTGAATGCGCTTTTCATGTTATTTTCGGGATAATTATTTTTAGTGGTCTGTGGTTAGAATAGGCGGGCAGCAGGAGCTCAGTTGGTTGAGCGTTTGTCCACTGATCTGAAGTTTGGTGGTTCGAATCTCGCTTTCGACATAAAACATCATTGGTTGAGCGGTCAGATCCACTGATCCAGAGGGTGGCAACGTGATTTCAGCTCCTACAAATGAATGCTGCTGACTTATATCCACTTATAATTCAATATACAAAAGCTGAAGGGGTCAGTATTTATTGTGTGTACAATTTATTTGCAACAATGTGGAGATTTTTGTTATTTTTGTTGTAATGCAAAAATATTTGAGCTGTAGTGGGTTGAAAACATCACTTATATGTTTAATTATTGCTTTATTCTGCTGTTTATCATTAAAAGACATGAGCTGCAACAAATAATGTATATCTTGCATTATTGTCAGTGTGTCTCATGCATTAAGTACTTTTAATATAATTTATTGCAATCTGTCATCAGAATTGGTTTTCGTGACAGGTCTGTTGACATGTTTAAAGGTGCATTGTGAGACTTTTCCGGTGGAGGGTCCGTCAAATGCTTTTCTCCATGGAGATGTTATAGCTTTGTGTGGAATGTTTCACAGTATGGCATTAAACGTTTGTATCTTTATGAAGACCAAACCAGACCAAGTTACAGGTCAGATCTAAGGAGAGGCAACCCACTCTGAGTCAGAATGCCTGTTTTTCTAGGGATTTTTGAGCATTAAAAACCATCTGTAATACATGCATCATGAATTTCGAACTTCTGGTCATCGCGCAATGCATACTGGGAAGGATTTTCCGAAAAAGTGAGCATCAAACCTCCATGTTTGTTTTCCCAGTGGGATGCGTCTATTGACGAAGCCAGGCTTTTCTAGTCTTTTGAACCATATCACTTTTGTTTCTGGTTCTGATATTGTCATATTTTAGTTTTGGGATTCGAACATCGTAATTTTGTGGTTGTTCGATGTCCTAACATTGGAAAACGGCTCGAGAAACGGGCTTCAGAAGTTTGCGAACTCCATAAATGCAAAAGGGATTCAGATCTGTGTGAATCTGTTTCAATTCCGTAGGGAAGGGAAACGGTTTGAACGGAGGTTTGCAGTCACACAGAACAGCAAAAAACTTCTACTCCATACCTGATTCCATTTGATACTGTGTGAACGCTACATAGGTACTAGTACACAGCAACAGTCTCCAAAGTGCTGTGCCTACTCCTCTCTTTTTATATCCAATAATGCACTGAACTGACTATTTTACGATGAAAAGAAAATGGACAGATTAATGTTTACTTTCCTACCTTAAAACACTCAAAGCACTTTACATCACAAAACCATTCACCTACACTGGGGGTAAGATGGTGTCTTGCCCAAAAACACAACATCTATGGGAGCAGAAATTGCACCCCGAACCTCTAACCTGACCGCTTTACCGACAATGTTTATGCCTGGAGCAGAATTCGAACTGCCAATCTCTGGATCAGAGGACTACCAGAAACCAAACCAGTCTGCCCCTCTCAAATGCACAGTAATTAAAGATTATTATAACTGTAGGAAGCATTGTACTATAGTAATAAAAGAAAACCAAACGCGAGTCTTCTTGAAAATGTTTTCAGCGAAGTGCCTCTCCTCTAATGCGCCTGTCGCCCAGTCAAATGTGCAGAGTCTAAACTATAAATCATGTAAAATATCATATTAGCTCTTCCATATTTTCATTTCTACAGATTGTCTACACTGAGGAAAAAAGTTTAGGCACCGTAACCTGATACTAACAAGAGAGAAATACAAGAGAGATACATTTAGATGTTTGCGAATATCATTAGAAAAAAATACCATATAACGCCGAGTGACCTCACAAAGTCAAAACTAATCTACGCATTTCACACTAGAGCAGTTTAACCAAGGACCTCTAACTTAGAAAAAGACCAGAAAAAGCTGTTCGTAGATCTCACTTTGTTTGCATAATTGCTCAGTGAGAGACTGCGTGACACTGAGATCAGAAGTCAAAAGAACACTGGTGTGAATGTTACGAGAGCGAATCCGGCATGACGGTTTAAACAGGCAAGACGCGGTTGCAGTTGCAGACCCCTGGTTTTAATGATGTACGCTGCTTGCACTGGGCTGTTGCGGGGGTTGAGGGTCAGACGCCGTGAGCGGGAGCCAAAGTCGGGCCACTGTCACCTCCAACAGAGGGGCCTAATGGACACACCCACCCCTCCCCATCCCCGAGTTAAAGGTAAACCTGCAGAATCAGAGGCTGCGCTTTCAGGACCGCACTGAGGTGACTGTTCCGCTTGGCACGCTCACTAGATGCTCATGTAAAACTATAAAACAGATGATAGGTGTGAACATGGACACAGGAGACTACAAAAGTGTGCTCAAGTAAGAATACTGCAAAAAATATGACTCAAGTAGGAGCGAAAAGTTTGTTGGTACACAATTACCGTATTTTCCGGACTATAAGTCGCTCCGGAGTACAAGTCACACCAGCCAAAAATGCGCAATGAAGAAGAAAAAAAACATATATAAGTCACACTTTTTGGGAAAATGTCTTTTATGAAATCAGGGACCAGAAACTGACATTTCATCTTGAAAGGCAAGTTATAGTAAAAACTACAGAACAGAGAACAACAGGCTGAATAGGCGTTAATATGTTAATGTAACATATGAACAGTTACTCAGATTATTTTTGCGTAAAGATCAGAACATAAATTTAGCAAACTCACAATCTCACTCCAAATCACTAAATCTATTGAATTCTTCATCCTCGGTGTCGATTCTGCGCGACCTCTGGAGATAAACCGTAGATCCATGATGTAAACAGACTGCTGCTTCCTCTTCTGCGTGTCTGTCGTCAGACTCAGCATCAGTTCCAGTTAGAATTATTCTGACCTTTCTGAATCCCAACAGGATGGTTTCGGTTGTCATTGAAGTTCAGGCTTTGTCGATTCATCCAGTGACTTCCAGGAAAGTCGCATGGTTGCCGTGAAGCTGTGTTCTCTATCCCCGCCTTTCGCCAGTCCCTCACAAGTTTCTCGCTCCCTCCAAACTTTCTTTCTGCTGCTTGATTACCATTTTTAGCTGCATATTTCACTATTTGCAGCAGGACAGTGGCTTTTTCTACAGGAGGCATGTGCAGTAGAGCGAAGTGACAGTGGTACAGGAGTAATAGTAGCAGCAGATACTGACACACAAGCCTATAGTGCCCTCTCGCAGCTGTTAATCTGAAAATTTTAATATATAAGTCGCACCAGAGTATAAATCGCAGAACCACCCAAACCATGAAAAAAAGTGCAACTTAAAGCCTGATGGTACATCTCAAACTCAATACATTTTACACTACATTTTATACCACAGAAGTATTTGGCGATTTGCTTGGGAAGGCGTGACCAACTTTGTGTCTTCATGTGCGATTTTGAAGCGACTGCGCTCCTCGTGTGTGTAGTGTCAGTGTGACTCTGAACTGCTCTATTATTTCGTAACCACCAAACATCAGCAACACTACGGTAACACACAATAAAACAGAATGTCAGGGGCAGAGGAGTGACGGACAGAGACTCGGGATATAGCAAAGATCGTGAGAAGACTTTATCATTGACCTCTCATAAAGCGGTAAATTTAAAGTGCAGCACCTCATCCAAATTATCCATAAAAATTGTTCCTCCTCAAATAATAACCCCAGTCCGTAAAACCACATTATTAATCCAGTTTAAGGCATTCTTTGAAAGTAAAAAGGCAAGAGTAGTTCCTCATGTGTGTTTGTTTACATCCACACAGCAAATGGATCAAGGTGAAGCTGCAGATTAGCGATCGTGACTCTACTTCCTGCATACTTAATCGACAATCTTTTAAGCTTTAAAAATCACGCATCTGAAGTATTGCACCACATTTTGATAATAATAATAACATCATTTTGACAGAGCTCTGATCTTTTGAACACTTAAGAGTCTCAAAGCGAATGGTTTTACTGCAGACAGGAAACAGCACATGCGATCGCACTCAAAACTTTATATCCTGTGGACCGCAAACATAGTCTTGGCAATCAGAGATTTTAAGTCTCATAAGATTCTTTCGTGTCTGTGGTGTGAAGCTTTTAGTCGCAAGTTTAAAAAATCGTTTAAGACTGAAAAATCCTGTAGTGTGTGCCGGCTGTTGCTGTTATCAAGTAAAGCTCAATGATACAGGAAAAATATCGTATATCAAATTTTCTTTTTTACAGAATGTGGTACAGTAACACATGTGTAAAAACTTGTAATGTTGTTGAAATGTTAGTGGGACAGTTTAGGCCAGTGGAACTCAACAGTGACCACCAGCCCCTGTTTTCATAAGGGCATTTTCCATTCATTTTCCCATTAAAAATGAGAAAGCTTGCCCTGGGCTAATAAGCTATGTGGTAACTAGTGACCCCAAGACCTATAATTTTATTTAAAATCTGCTTTTGAAACTTGATAAACCTCTAAGTTACCATGTGGCTGGTTAGTGATGCCTTTGAACTTTTGATATTTGAATTTTTTGAGAAATATAAATGGGAAATCAGAGTGAACTTTGAATTGGGCGGGACTGTTAGGCTCAGTTTGGTCAGCTTGATTATTATTTTGAAAGTTTCTGGAAAGTTCATGTTATGCTAAAATGGGGAAACCTGCTAACCTGTCTCAAAGCTCTAACCTTAATTAAATGAACTAAACCTAACATTAATCCTCACCTTAACCTGATTGTGATACATTTGCTACCACCACCACTAAATGAAAAAGAAAGATTAGCAGAGTAACAGACACATTTACCTTATTTTTTTAACTATAAGTTGTTTCGGAGTATAAGTCGCACCAGCCAAAAAATGCATAATGAAGAAGAAAAAAACATATATAAGTCGCACTTTCTGAGGGAAATTTATTTTACAAAATCAGGGACCAGGAACCCACATTTTATGTTGAAAGGCATTTCTAGTAATAACAATAGAATAAAGAACAACAGGCTGAATAGTCTGGTATGTTAACATACTAACATTTACTCAGATAACTATAGCATAAACAACAGAACCACAGTTTACTAAACTCTCCATCTCACTCCAAATCACTAAATCCATTGAATCCATTGAATTCTTTATCCTCAGTGTCACTTCTGAGCAACTCCGCGCAACTTCGGTTGTCAGGGGAGTCCATGCTTTGTCATCCAGTGACTTCCTGGAAAGTTGTACAGCAGACCCATCCTGGTTGCCGTGAAGCTGTGTTCTCCATCCCGCTTTCCACCAGTCCCTCACAAGTTTCTCATTCACTCCAAACTTTCTTTCTGCTGCTCGATTACTGTTTTCGCTGCATATTTCACTACTTGCAGCAGGACAGCGGCTTTTTCTGCAGGAGACATTCAGAAAACTGAGACACACCTAGAGCCTCTCGTGGCTGTCAGTGTGAAAATTTTAATATATAAGTCCAGGATATATAACCAGGACAGAACCAGAACTAAAACAGGACTAAACCAGGACTAAACCGTTTTCAGTCCTGGTCTGGTCCCAGTCTCAGTCCTTGTCTCAGTACCGATTTGGTTCCAGTCTGGTCACAGTCTGGTCCTGGTCTCAGTCCTGGTCCAGTCCCTCACAAGTCTCTCGCTCACTCCAAACTTTCTTTCTTTCTTGTGATGTCACATGGTGATACAGGAAGTGCTCCACTGTGTCTGCCGTCACTAGAATCATTTGGATGATTTCAGCCCTGGAATTGCAAATCTCTACTGAACGGAAGGTAAAGGTAGCTGTTAACCCTTCCAGCCCGATGTTTTACATAACCATGCATCACTTTCCAACCATGAAAGATAGAAATGTACCTTTTTTCCCCTTGAAAAACTGAGAGTTGTGACTTTCCGAACATATTTCCTGTATCGCATAAACGCACTGTGTGATGATTTAGGGAAAACGAGTGTCCAATAGGAACTTTGTTTTCCGCCAAACACATGCGCGCCATCCATTTCGATTGGCCCAAAGAGTGTAGTGAGTCAAACTAATCGACTGCTCTGAGCTTCTGCGTTCATAACAATTAAAAAAGACGCTCTAAGTGCAGTTACTTCTCATATAAATGCCAAATTACACATCTTGGTCTTGCGATTTTTATTTGAAAGGCTTATTTCAGTCAATATGTACAAATGTAATAAACCCCATGGAAATGCAGGATGTGATTTGGCTCTGTGCCCTGAACCTGACACCAGCTGTTTCCAAGACTGGCACCTGTGAAGTCATGGAGTCATGACACTTTTTTTCTTTTGTAGCAATAAGGATATTTTTAGTTTATTTACAGACTTGATATTCTGCACTTTTGTAGCTAAGACCCAAATTAAGCATTTTATTTTTATTTTTATGTATGTTTATACATGTTTGCTGTGTGTTTTGTATGAAAAAGTGTGAATTTTATTTTTTTTTTTGTACTTCTGGTTCTATAGCTTTTATTACAGCCATATGTTATACCTCCAGTGTGCAGATTGTGAAATAACAGATTGTACTGAAAAAAAAAGGATGGAAAACACTTCATTAGGGGGTAAAAGGAGAAGTTTTAATAGTAAAATTGAGAAAAAAAATCCAGGCGAGGACAAAGGTACTAAAATTGCTTTTAGGTCTGGAAGGGTTAACCTGAAAACTACCATTTCATGACATCACAAGGTGGAACAGAGCATTTTGAGCTTTGGAGATGCAGACAGACTAATAAGAAAAAGTTGAATGAAACAAAACACAACTCAAGGCATATTTTTGATGAGGTACCAATGTTCTAACATGGCTAAAAGCTTAAAAGAGTCCGTTTTGGGTAGTGCAGGACCTTTTAGAAAAGCAAAATGCAAGAGAACTGACATCTCACTGTGGTCCTCAGAGTGCAGGCTCCAGGTCTGCAGGTTTCTATACCGCTTTCACCGGCTCACCCTGCCCCTCACAGCAAGACCACTGTTAGTGCACATGTCAAACCCAGGACAGAACAAGAAGGACACAAGAGAAGAAGAAAGGGGGGAACGGAGCGCCGGAACATTTGCATACGCCTGTGATCCTAATATATACAGGTGGCCAACCTTCGGGGTCAGAGTTCGCCTCAGTTGCCCGGGCAACAGAGCCGTTCTCCCCATCACTAGCTCGTTAAAGAGGAGCGGGAATAGGAATAGGTGCGCCAACTGTCCTCGCTGTGCTGTGGCCGTGTCTGCGCGCGACCCCGCCAGGTAATGAGGACCTCCGCCATGACGACACACACACACACATGCACACATGCACACACACAAGAATACGACAACTCAAGATAGGGAAATACACTCACGGTTTAACAAAGCTGTGTGCAAAAAGTCCACACACAATGAATAATATTATCTTTCAGAAAGTAAAGAGAAGACATTTTTAGGCTGAATAGTTTTTTCTGACGGCCATTTTCAATCCGATTTTCTAGAACAGAGTTCACATCAACATTCAATCACTGTGTTGAGTTCATCTTTTTATGAATTCTATTGCTGTTTGTCAGTGTTGGGAAGGTGACTTTTAAAATGTATTCCCCTACAGATTACAGATTACATACCCCAAAATGTAGTCTGTAACAGAATCCATTAAATTACTTAAAGTGAGTAATGTAATCTGAATACTTTGGATTACTTGGTTTGCTGTAGAGAAGCAAAGACGAGGATATCGTAACATAAGATGTTTTGTCTGTTAAAAGACAATAAAAAAGCCCAGACTTTACTTAACCAAATTAAAAATATTATTGATAGAAGAGGAGGAAACATGGTCTGCACAGCATGATTTAGTCCTGTTAAATCCTGTTTTAGTCCTGGTTTAGACCTGGTTTAAACCTGGTTTTAATCCTGAATTAGTCCTGGTTTAGTCCCAGTTTAGACCTGGTTTTAGTCCTGGTTTGGACCTGGTTCAGATCTGGTTTAGTCCTGGTTTAGACCTGGTTTAGACCTGGTTTAGTCCTGGTTTAGACCTGGTTTAGTGTCCGGCAATGAGTGGAATTACCTGACAAAAAAAAAAAAAAAAGGGGATATAGCCCGAAATGTGAAAACAGGAAAATACCGCCCTGAAATCCATTTATTTCAACAAAGTAACTGTAATCCAATTACCACTCACTGAAACAGTAACTGTAACTGAATACAGTTACTCATAATTTGTACTCTGATTACGTAACTCCGGTACATGTAATCTGTTACTCCCCAACACTGCTGTTTGTAAGTGGACATCGCAACTTTCTCTAGGTGAATATTACTTAAAAGGGCCCATACTATGCTTCTCCACCGTGTTTTTAAACTCCATGCACCTTCACTAGAATCATTTGGAGGATTTCAACCTTCATCTGAAACTATGCTACATAAAACAAGCCCTCATGAAATCTAGGTCACTGAAGTTTTGTATATTAAAAAGCTGTTTCACTGTTTGATGGTACATTATTGGCTTGCACTGCACAGCTTTGTGATTTCTAGGGGTGTAACGATATCCAAGTCTCACGATACGATAACGTCACGGTACGATATTTATTGCGATATCATGGGAAAGCTCACGATATGGTGGGGAGGCTCACGAATAGGGATGTAACAATATCCAAATCTCTCATGATATTTACGCAATATTTTCACGATCTACATCTCACGGTACGATATTTATTGCGATATTTTGTGGAGGCTAACAAAACTGTTAATATGTTACTTTTTCCTCGTAAAATGCCTTGACAAGACTTAATCCCAAGAACTAAGACTTAAAAGTGTTAGAACTGTTATTTCTTCTTGTAGTCTGCACTGAAATGGAGCAAAGGATCCTGGATCTATGCAGTTCCCTCTGTCTTTTTTAGTCATTGCTGTACCATAACTCTTAATTTAAGCAAAGAGACTTGTAATTCGATATATTGTGATGGTCCACGATATGATATCACGATAGTTTGGTTATTGTTACATCCCTAGTGATTTCCATGAATTTTTTTTAACAATGAAGGTCCTTTATTATTCAAAACTGACTCATGAGTGTCTTTAGACATATTGCATCAAAAACATACCTGGAGTTTGTTTTATTCACACATGAATAATCCTTTGTTATTAGACTGCCTACATCTCCAAAGCTCAAAATGCTCTGATCCGCTTTGTGATGTCAAGAAGCAGCTACCTTTTACATTTTGGGCCTGTTTAGTCTTATTCCACTGACAGATTATTTTACTTGTCAAGTGAAATTGACTCAAATCATGATCAAACTTTTTTAATTCAAGTCATTTTTAACTTAGATTGTGTTTTTGCAGTGTAGTGAAGGTGTATGGAATTTAAAAACACACACACTTCCTGTATGAACACATGACAATTCAAAGTGTTTTCTGTTTGATAGAAGAACTCCTAAACATGCAGGTGTGAATAAAACATGACACAACTTTGAAATCCATGTATTGTATGTATGTATTCGTACATTCGTTTTTCAATATAAAACCAAAAATAAGAAAATGAAAAAAATAACTATTTTCTTCATTATTTGTCTCCAAAACCAAAATGAAAAAACTGATAATGATTTGTTTTTTCAGTTTTCGATTTTGTGTTTAAATGAATAATGGAAAAAACTGATAAAGGCCGTTTCCTGTTTATGTGACTTAAACTGCGATGCCAGACTGAACCAGGACTAAACCAGGACTAAATCGTTTTCAGTCCTGGTCTGGTCCAAGTGTCAGTCCCGGTCTGGTTACGGTCTGGTCCCAGTCTGGTCCCGGTCTGGTCCTGGTCTCAGTCCCAGTCTCAGTCCTGGTCCTGGACCTGGTTTAGTCCTGGTTCAGTCCGTATGCGGCACAAAAGTCCGACTTCGCAGTTTAATTAACGTAAACGGTAATTTTTTCCATTATTTGTTTAAACACAAAATCGGAAACTGAAAAAATGAATTGTTAGTTCATTTTGGTTTTGGAGACAAATAATGAAGGAAATAGTTGTTTTTTTGTTTTCTTATTTTTGGTTTTATATTGAAAAATGAATGAATAAATAATACACAGACTCTCTGGATATATATATTTGTGATGAGGAAATAAAATCATAACCTAGATCTGAAGATAGTGTAATGTAAGTCTTTTTGCTTATACGTTACACTCTTACTATAATTTATAACCTAAATCTTGCCATATGTTTCAACTAACCAGAGAACTCCTCTTTTAAACCTCTAACCCTCCGAAAAACAGGCGTATACGGTGCGCTGACTACACCTCCGTCCGCGTGGCTTTCTCAGCATCAATTAGCATGTTTTTGTGCAGCTGAGCGTTTCCTCTGGTGGGCCGCGGTAAATAAGGAGATGGAAATGAGGTCCAGCGCTGTAATCCAGCCGGGGTGCAGGTCTCGCGGTAATCCCCCCAAGAGCAGCCTGGCCTGGGGCATGCAGAGGGGTAATCCTGCCCCCTGGGACCTCATCCTCCAGCCCGCTCACACACACACACACACACACACACACACACGCACATACACCGAGGCTGGGTTTACGCACTTTTGGGGACGTTACATCGACTTGACTTTTCTTGGAGACTGATCTGTTCTCGCTTACCTTAAACATAGTCGCTACTTGCTTTAACCTAATCCTTAAAAGTGGACAACGTAACTTTTTGGCTGAGGGTTCGTCACTTGCACGTTTCCATGGATGTGTAATTTCTCTGCCTGGAATGTTCCACAGTATGACATTAAACAACTCCCCACTGTAAAAGACAAAATCTAGTCAAGTTAAGATGACTTGAATTATGAAAGTTTGACCATGATTTGAGTAAATTTCACTTGACAAGTAAAATGAGCTTAGCCTAGTGCCTCCGCTCAATTTCATTTCTGTCCAGCGACTAGGTCAGGAATTGGAATACACTAGACGGTTCGCGAAAACTCCGGAAGTGCAAGTTCGGGTACCGGCCAATCAGCAAAGAGCCAGACATTCTGTGTTGGCAACAATTCCCAAGATCGAGGATTTAAAGCCGGAACAAAGAGAATGTTTGGTAAATTTTATCAAGGGGAAAAATGTTATTGCCCTTCTTCCTACGGGATTTTGGAAAAGCTTAATATACCAGTTAGCCCCATGAGCGGCGCATTACATACGTCACGACCAAATAGCAGCCTACTGTGCAGCGAACGAATCCCAACGCTGCAAGGTCAGACGGTTTCTATGTAGTGAAACCGGCTGATGAATCAGGCTAAAATGATCTGCCAGTGGAAGATATTTTGTACTTAAAATATAAAAATGCATCTTGCTACACTTAAAATAAAAAAACAACAACGTTTTGCACTTAAAATAAGAAATAAAATTAAATGTTGCTTGAATTAAGAATTGAAATTGAATTATTCCACTGGCAGACAATTTTACTTGTGAAGTTGAGTCGACTCAAACAAAGTAAATATTCTTAATTTAAGTCATTTTAACTTACCTAGATATTGTTTTTTCCGTTGTACCTTACATTTATTCAATTACATGTGGTTTTATTGCTCAAAAATCCCTAGAAAAACAAGCATTCTAGGGTCACCTCTCTGCAGATCTGACCTGTAACTTGGTCTGGCTTATAGAAAGATTTAAAACCACACTGTGAAACAATCCAGACAAAGGAATAACATCTCCATAGAGACATAGAAAAAAGCATTTGATGGACCCTCCACCAGAAACGTTACAAAATGCACCTTTAACCTTACAGGATACACATGATGTATTCTTGTGGCTTTAATTCCTTTTTAAACATGAATTAGTGTTTTGCATTTTGTCATTTGAAATAATATCTTTGGAAAACACACATTATTAACTACACTTCAGTTTTATCGATGCATTTAGTAGTTGAAAACAAATAAACAAGTCCTTTTCTTTGTGAATGCTAAGCTGAAGAAGTCAGAATTTGTACCTATGAAGCAACAATACTGGCACAATTCATTGCAAAGCTCTTTTAAGCGCTCAAAGAAGACGACTTTGAATTACGGATGAGTAAAACTAATTTGGAGTAAAATACAAAAGCAATATAACATAATTTAAAGCTAAAAAAAAGAGTTGATTTTGCATATTATTTGTCCTTTAACCTATTTTAACTCCTGACTTTAAATCATGTTGCTGATCTGATAACGTATTTACATCATAGGGAACTGATTTCTGTCCCCATAAAGGAGGCAGGTCCCCGTGAAGTTAGTGTGAATGCAGATTTTAGTCCCCACAATGTGATAAATATCCAGCCCAAAGCAACAGGGACTGAAATACATGGAGCAGAGGAGAAAGAGGAGAGAGAGAGAGGAGCCAGAGAGGAAAGAGGGCAGACAAAGCACCCTCTGGCTCCAAATGCAAAACTTGGGTGACACATCCCGATAACAATGTTTAAAATTTCATTAGCAAAGCGACCTGGATTCATTCCTGTTTGAATAAGTGGAACTGAAATGGAAGCACATGACAGATTGTATTTCTTTTTTCTGTTGGTATGTTTCAATGGTGTGTGTTTTGTTTATATTTTTATGCTGACAAAACACAATAAAAACAGGAGAATTTCACTACGATATCAATACAGTTCTTGACTTTTCAAAATCAGCATCCTGTTTTGGATTGAAGAAAACAGATAGCTAAGTTATTTTACCTGTTTAAAAGTATACCAAAACAGGTGTATGTTCCAAGCAAATATATTATTATCTATTAATAACTGTACTGCCGACCTTTACGCTGGTCAGCAGTAACAGATGTCCTAATGAGGTCTTGGTATTGGGAATGTAACTAAAACCGAAAAAAGGAAGGGAAATTACATCATCAACTAAAGCATCTGAAATCCTCTCCTGATAATAGTCCTGTCACCTCATACCATTCCACTGTAATAATAAGTGCACCTTTAATAAAAAATAAAAATATGAAGCGTATGTTTGAGAGCTGGGCGATGGTGAGTGCAGTTTATCCTTCACACACTGGCCGTGCTCTGCTGTAATTGTGCTCCTTGCTCTCCTGCTGTTGATGTACAGTAGCTGGATATTTCATATTCATTGACGCACTTTCACCTTAGGCTGCTGACAGTTGGACGCATCTATTGTCCATGAGTCCAGAGGCGCAGTGGGCAGGCCTGCAGGGCAAAGCAAAGAGGGAGGTGGGTGATCCGCTGGCTTTACCTGTGTGCATTAGCCAACGTGCACCTCCCCACATCACCCTGCACTGTCTGCACCTGCCCGCACCTGCCTGCACCTGCCCACACCAGGCCACATGTGCTTCAAGGCAGCGTAAACAAACAGTGAGCCACATCTCCATATGCTCTCAAAGGGGTGCTGTGTTGTCTGTCTGCTCCAACAGCTCACAGCACAGGGCTGCATTACAACGCTGTGACACACATACACACACACACACGTGAGCACTGTCACACACACTCTGCACACATTAGCAAGCACCTTTTATTGACTTTTGCACTAGAGCCAGGATGCTGCTCAACATCAAAAGAATTATTCATTTTTTGCGGGGAGTTTAACCCGCTCTCTCGCACCTTTAGAGGCCAATTAGTACCTGCAGTGTAATGAGGCTCGACAGCATGTGAATGTTGCACATAATGAACACAAATGGCATTAGGCTCAGCCCCACACTGCAGCGCACTGATCATATGTCCGTCATGTTGGTGCGTCTCTGTTGTTTTACATGAGCCACACTCACTCACAGGCACGCAGCGACATGGAGCCCATCACTCTGACTTTACTCTGACAGGCTGCGGGTGACTGCGCTGTGCACATTTGTCAGTGCTCACGATGTGTGTGTGCTTTTGTTGTGTGCTCACCGTGCACTGTGTGCTCTGCCGTGTGCTCTGCTGTGCAAGTGTGTACTGTGTAGACTGAATGTATGTGTGTAGTGTGCATGTGTGTATCAGGAGGAGGTGCGATGGCTGCACTGACACATGTCCGACAGTGTGGCTTGCTCCTGGGCCTCTCTCCACACTCCACTGGCCAGGCTCCCCTGAGCTCCATGCATAATGCAGCAGGCCAGAGACACCGCCCGCATCATAATGCACGTGCACATGTGTGCATGCTGTGGGCCGCAGCACAAACTTGCAATGTTTCTTGCATAAGAGTGTGTACGTGTACGAGTGTGTACGTGTACAGTCTACATGTGGTTCACATGGACAGGCCATAATACACCATACTGTATATTCCTGAATACGGCTGCAGTAGAATACCAATGATCAGACTAACATACACAGTGGACGTGTCATTTTACATTTGGAACACCAGAGCATAACTGTGCTGGGTCTAGTTTACATGTCCTGCAGGTTCCTCATGTCCTCATGTGTGGGTCAGGTTGATCCTTCTTCATGGTCAGTGGCTCAAGACTAACCCTCCTTTTGACCATCAACACAATTTAGATGTACCCCTTCTGTATGAAGTACTTCACAAACAGCACAAAACTCCACTGGTGTCTTAACCACAATTGAGACACACTCATCTCTTTATATCCTAGACCTGCATGCGCCACACATTAGGATTTGAAGTATATAACTTGGAATAGTAATGAAAGATACAAGGGGCAAAGTTCACACAAACACAAAGAGTTTTGTGATTTTGGTCTCTGTGCTGCTGTTTCCATGTGCCAGTGAGACACCACTCAAACAAACACTAAGGCTACTTATTTGAAGTCATTCTTCTTATAAGATACGTGACATATAAAAAGAAGGGATGTGCACTTTTAAACTCTTTCCTGTAAAACTCATCTAGCACGTTGGCAAAGTCCCCAGTGTGCACTACTGCTGCCTGATCACCATGTTGCCATATTAGGCCTCCACCAATAGATCTATTGAAAAATGGTCCCTTCTCTGAGGAACAATTACCCGTGCAATAAAGACTACAGCTGGTGAGAAAACAACACAAATAAGAGTGGATCCTGGTGGCCCTGGTCATTACGGCTATATATAGTTGTGCTGCTTGTGGCCTTCATTAGGCCCTCATTTGGTGGTAGTAAAGGGCAGTGTGGCTCCTCCACGTTGCCCTTTAACTCAATGGCACCATGAAGCCCTATGCAAAGGAGGAGCCTCGCTAATAAAGCCAGAGGAGAGATGAGCTGCCAGGCCTTCTTCACAC
>NW_026571353.1:9582733-9604186 GCF_026225935.1 Boleophthalmus pectinirostris | reverse complement strand
TGTGCGTAAAGGCTCCTCTGTAGGACCACGTTACATGTAGAACTATTTGGGTTCAGAGACGAAAGATGTGAAAAAATCTTGTTTCACTTGTGTTAGACCAAAAGAAAAAGAACCAGGAGCAAGATGAAGGACTAAACCAAACCTTGGAATAAATCTGGACATAGTTATTACTAGTGACAAGAACAACACGCAGCAAAAGCAAAGGCCTACAGCGTCCACAACATGTCCAAATAAACCTGTGTAGTTCACGATTTATACACTTCTTATTCACAACGGAGCTGACATAGAAAGAGAAACGTGTTCAGAAATACATAATGAAATAAATAAATTGCCTTAAAAAAAACAAACGATAGAATAATAAAAACTAGGCCTACGTAGATAAATTAAAAATAATGAAAAACAAAACAGGATCAGAAGAGAAATTAAACTACTCACTTGAGGCGACGCCATTTAGATGTAGTCCTACTCCAAGGAGAGAGACCAAAACCAAAATATTTAGGAGGAACATTGCAGAAGAAGTTTCCAGAGAAAAGCGGGAGAAGAGTAAAGTGGAGAGACGCGACAGACGCATTTATTACGGAACAGGGAGGGACATATCTGCGGGAATTTCTGGTGAGAAGGTCAAGTGATCATTTTGGAACCAATCAGAATTCAGATTGAGCATAAACGTCACGTGTAACCAGGTAAAAGTGCCTCTCACAGGTTGTGAGCTAAACAAGGCAAAAACGAAAGTAAAAGATACTGAGGTAAAACTAGAATGTCGACTGTTTTAAGTGATTAACTACCAGAGATGTAACATAACTCCACAAGTAACACATCAAAAACATAAAGTTACCCTTACACAGCGCTTTTATAAGTTTATTTCCACTTTACAAGCGTTTTATATCTTAAATATAGCCGAGGAGACGCCACCTACTGGTTTCATGCTAGTATGACAGGACTATTTAGACACAGGATTAAAATGTATCTAAAATGGGATTAAAAACTGCATAAACCTGACTATACAAACACGAATTAATCCAGTTAGTCTAAAGATATAACTTTAATAACTACAATAATACCCTTAAGTAGACTATATCAGCAAAAATATAGACTTGATAGTCCGATTGAAAAAGCTGCAGTAGTGAAATTGTAGCACTATTAGACTCCATGTTACATACAACAGATAAAGGATCAGGTTTAATCTGATCAAACCCTGAGTTTATGATGATGCTGAACTTTCACTGACTCTCGTTGATTCAGTCTAAAATGATCTTTAAAGAAGCGTGTGTAGTCAGCGTTATACCAGTGTTATTAAGCCTCCTGAAGCTCTTTTACTTTGTAGCATCACAACAAAAAACACATGAGTCAAATGACATCTTCTGTTTCTCTTCATACAGCAGATTCACACTGGATTCTTTCATGTAGCATTTTGAAGTCACTGTCCATCGTTTGACATGTTTTCACAGCAAAATTATGCACAAAAGACAAAAAATGCAATATTAAATTAAACAGTATTATGCATTAAAGTTACATTCTCACTTAGTTCATATTTTTGTCCTGTTTCCCCAAAGATGAACTGGACTTTAACTGTGACTTTAGTTTTGACATGTAAATATAGGAAGTTAAGTGAACTAACCTGTTTTCATAGTTTTCATATTGGTGTTTTTTTTTCACATCATGCAGCCTTAACACACAATCTAAATAAATATATGAGTCCTGTATAAGTGAAATAAATCAGGTGAATTTGCTTCAGTTGTTCATATCAGTGCGTTATGTAACTGTGAAAGCGTGACACTGAAGTTATCTGTCTCCATGGAAACAAGCAGGTGGTTACAGGTCAGATCTGTGAAGAGCTGAACCTGCTCACAGTAACAATAACATGCACTGACATCATCCGTGATACAGTGAATCCAAAAGAGATAAGTTTAATGCCATACTGTGGAACATTTCTAGACGAGTGGCGGATCCCTCACCATAAAAGTCACGTATTACAGTAACGATTTTATACTCTCTGCCACTGCATCCAACAGATCAGTGTGTGGACGCAAAACAAATTTCTCCAGCTAAACTCAGACAAGACTGAAGTCATTGTCTTTGGTCCACAGAAACAAAGAGACAGTGTGAGCAGTCACCTCCAGTCTCTCTCTCCAAAACCTTCAAATCAGGCAAGAAATCTAAAGGTAATAATGGATCAGACTTGAACTTTAACATCAATAACAACTGCAGCTTTTTACCTTCTAAAAACACCACAAAAATCAAAGGTTTACTGTCTAAATCAGACTTGGAGAGACTTATCCATGTGTTTGTCTCCAGTAGGTTAGATACTGTAACAGACTCTCACTGTGAGACGCTGCAGAACATCCAGAACACTGCAGCTCGGGTCCTGACTCCAACCAAGAAGTCCGAGCACGTAAGTCCAGGTGTCAGGTCTCTGCTCTGCCCCCTGTGGTTCAGAGAAAAGACTTTAAAGTTGCTCTGTTTGTACAAGTCTGTCCATGGCCGAGCACCAAAATCCATCTGTGACATGTTAGTGCCACATGAACCATCTGCACTCTGAAGAGCTCAGGGACCGACTCCTGCTGGTGCACAGAGTCAAGACTGAATATGTGCTGAACCAGGACTAAACTGAGATTAAACCAAGATTAAACCAGGATTAAACCAGGACTAAACCAGTGCTAAATCAGGATTTAACCAGGGCTAAAACAGGACTAAACCAGTGCTAAATCAGGATTTAACCAGGGCTAAACCAGGACTAAACTGAGATTAAACCAAGATTAAACCAGGACTAAACTGAGATTAAACCAGGACTAAACTGAGATTAAACCAAGACTAAACCAGGACTAAACCAGAACTAAACCAAGACTAAACCAGGGCTAAACCAGGACTAAACTGAGATTAAACCAGGATTAAACCAGGACTAAACTGAGATTAAACCAGGATTAAATCAGGACTAAACTGAGATTAAACCAAGACTAAACTGAGATTAAACCAGGAGGAAATCAAGCAGGAAACCAAGACTAAACCAGGACTAAACTGAGATTAAACCAAGACTAAACCAGGACTAAACCAGGACTAAAGTGATTTTAAACCAGGAGTAAACCAAGAATAAAACCAAGACAAAAACCGAGATTAAACTGAGACTAAACCAGGACTAGACTGAGATTAAACCAAGACTAAACCAAGATTAAACCAGGACTAAACTGAGACTAAACCAAGACTAAACCAGGGCTAAACTAGGACTAAACCAGGACTAAACTGAGATTAAACCAGGAGTAAACAAGGAATAAAACCAAGACTAAACCAGGAGTAAAGCGGGACTTAATCAGGACTAAAGCAGGACTAAACCAGGGGTAACCCAGGATTAAACCAGGACTAAATTTGAGATTAAACCAAGACTAAACCAGGACTAAATTGAGATTAAACCGAGACTAAACCAGGACTAAACTAGGACTAAAGTGATTTTAAACCAGGAGTAAACCAGGAATAAAACCAAGACTAAACCGAGATTAAACCGAGACTAAATCAGGAATAAACCAAGATTAAACCAGGACTAAACCAAGATTAAACCAGGACTAAACTAGGACTAAAGTGATTTTAAACCAGGAGTAAACCAGGAATAAAACCAAGACTAAACCGAGATTAAACCGAGACTAAATCAGGAATAAACCAAGATTAAACCAGGACTAAACTGAGATTAAATCAGGAATAAACCAGGAGTAAACCAGAACTAAATCAGGACTTAACCAGGGCTAAACCAGGAATAAAACCAAGACTAAACCGAGATTAAACCGAGACTAAATCAGGACTAGACTGAGATTAAACCAAGACTAAACCAAGATTAAACCAGGACTAAACTGAGATTAAACCAAGATTAAACCAGGATTAAACCAGGACTAAACTGAGATTAAACCAAGATTAAACCAGGATTAAACCAGGACTAAACTGAGATTAAACCAAGATTAAACCAGGATTAAACCAGGACTAAACTGAGATTAAATCAGGAATAAACCAGGAGTTAACCAGAACTAAATCAGGACTTAACCAGGGCTAAACCAGGCATAAACTGAGATTAAACCAAGATTAAACCAGGATTAAACCAGGACTAAACTGAGATTAAACCAAAACTAAACCAGGGCTAAATCAGGACTAAACTGAAATTAAACCAGGAGGAAACCAGGACCAAACCAGGACTAAACTGAGATTAAACCAAGACTAAACCAGGACTAAACCAGGGCTAAACTAGGACTAAACCAGAACTAAACCAAGACTAAACCAGGGCTAAACCAGGACTAAACTGAGATTAAACCAGGATTAAACCAGGATTAAACCAGGACTAAACTAGGACTAAAGTGATCTTAAACCAGGAGTAAACCAAGAATAAAACCAAGACTAAACCGAGATTAAACCAGGATTAAACCAGGACTAAACTGAGATTAAACCAAGACTAAATCAGGACTAAACTAGGACTAAAGTGATCTTAAACCAGGAGTAAACCAAGAATAAAACCAAGACTAAACCGAGATTAAACTGAGACTAAACCAGGACTAGACTGAGATTAAACCAAGACTAAACCAAGATTAAACCAGGACTAAACTGAGACTAAACCAAGACTAAACCATGGCTAAACTAGGACTAAACCAGGACTAAACTGAGATTAAACCAGGAGTAAACAAGGAATAAAACCAAGACTAAACCAGGAGTAAAGCGGGACTTAATCAGGACTAAACCAGGACTAAACCAGGGGTAAACCAGGATTAAACCAGGACTAAACTGAGATTAAACCAAGACTAAACCAGGACTAAATTGAGATTAAACCGAGACTAAACGAGGACTAAACTAGGACTAAAGTGATTTTAAACCAGGAGTAAACCAGGAATAAAACCAAGACTAAACCGAGATTAAACCGAGACTAAATCAGGACTAGACTGAGATTAAACCAAGACTAAACCAAGACTAAACCAGGACTAAACTGACATTAAACCAAGACTAAACCAGGACTAAATTGACATTAAACCAAGACTAAACCAGGACTAAACCAGGACTAAACTGACATTAAACCAGGACTAAACCAGGACTAAACTGAGATTAAACCAAGACTAAACCAGGACTAAACCAGGACTAAACTGAGATTAAACCAGGAGTAAACCAGGAATAAAACCAAGACTAAACCAGGAGTAAACAGGGACTAAATCAGGAATAAACCAGGGGTAAACCAAGATTAAACCAGGACTAAACTGAGATTAAACCAGAACTAAACCAGGACTAAACATGGGGAGTCAGCCTTTCAGTTTTTTGCGGCTAAAACCTTGAACATTCTTCTGAACATGTGAGACAGACCTGTGCTCTGACTGTGTTTAAATTCAGACTCAAAACTCTTCTGTTTAACTGAATATGACTGAAAGGTTTTTATTCCTCTGTCTCTTCTCTTTTAATGCAAATTTTGATGATGATTATTTATGTTCTGATCTGTTTGTATTGTGATGTTAATGTCTTTCTTATTCTGTAAAGCACTTTGAATCACTTTGCGTATGAATTGTCCTCTACAAATAAACTGGCTTTGCCTCTGATAACTTAGAACATTTTCCTATCTGTAAGAAGACAAAGGCCTATTTTAAAATGTCACAAGAGCAGTTTTCACTTCAACATTTTTATTCATCTCAACATAAAACAATATTGTGGTCTTTTCACCTCATCCACGATGTATTCACCTGTTACACCACACAGCTACAAAGAGACAGACTCAACACACACACTTTTTTACAAGCATGAAAAACAAACCCTCAAATTTAAACACAAGTGCAGCTGCCTGATGTTTAACACTTTTTATGAGCTTCAAGTCAGATTTAGAGTTTCAAGATTTCTAAGTAATGCAAAAATAATCCGTGAAAGTGAGTGAAAAAGACAAAATGTACAAGTGTATATCTACGGGAACAGTTTGGGGAGGCAGTGTATCATGTGATATTGTAAATAGCATTGGGAAAGTGGTACAATGTAGAGAACAGGGAGGTTTCTCGAGCCGTCCACAACATAACAGTCTTCATATATGTATTTTTCTAGTTTAAATGTCTTCAAGTACAGTAGGTTTCTAATGATACCCCCCGAAATGCAAGCAGAAGGTGTAAGATGATTTGTAGCGTCGTAACAAAACTTTTTTTCATTTCTGCAAAGTCAGCACCATGGCGTGTCTTCCTGTATAGAAATCTGTCCTAAAAGTATAATTTGACAGTCTCAGCTCTCAGAAAAATGTTTGCGTATTTTTTATTACAGTGAAATTTAAAATGTAGCGTCGTATAGGCACCAGACCCCCTACATAAGAACAATATTGAAACTTGACATGTCCTCTTCAGTAATATTAGCACCCGTGAGTTTGTATGTAAAGTACACTGATGCATTGTGGGTAAAAACATCATGAGTTCCAGATGCACGATTGAAAAGTGTCAAATTACAAAAAACCTGCGATTTCTGATTCATTATGAAACCAGAACAGACACATAAAACAAGTGGCACATTGTCTGTATGTGATAAAATTCATATTGAAGTAATGGGACATGGTTATAAAGATGCACTGTGGAACTTTTCTGGTGGAGGGTCCTTCAAATGTTTTTCTTCATGGAGATGTTATTGCTTTGCCTGGAATGTTTCGCAGTATGGCATTAAAGCTTTCTATCATGGAGACCGAACTGGACCAAGTTACAGGTCAGATCTGTGGAGAGGCGCACTCAGAATGTCTGTTTTTCTCATATTTTTGAGCAATAAAACCACCTGTAATTGAATAAATGTAAGGTAGATCTGATTAATGTCATACTGTGGAACATTTTAAGTTGAGTATCTGTATTCTACATGTCCAACAAGCAGGTGATGCACCTCTAACCTAAAAGTTACACAGTGCACCTTTAAATTCATTTATTATGCTTATTTCAGAACATGTTTGTTTACAACTTGATGATTGCAGTTGTACTTTTTAGGGAGTATCCATTTTGAATTTTCTATCATAATGTCCAATTCCGACCAAAGCTCATTCGCAGCTTTGTGGTTTCACATCAAGCCTCTGTTGGTGCACTTGGTTTTCACTGGTCATTTAATAAAGATAAACAAACCATGATTCAGTCCAAAGTGGAAAAGAAACAGCGACTTTGAACTGTCGTCTGTCAGCTCCAGTGGTGGAAGGTAACAAAGTACTAAAGGAAAAGTACAATACTCAAGTGCAATTTTTAGGTATCTGTACTTTACTTCAATCAGTTTTACAGTGGATACTTTTTACTTTTACTTCACTACATTTGAGAACGTGTATCTGTACTTTCTACTCCATTACATTTTAGATCTGGACTGAAAAGTAAAAAGTACTTGTGAGACCTGCTGAAAGGGCGGAGACTTTATTTTTAGCACATTTAATTTGAGTTAACGTCACGACTTTGAGCAAAACATATACACAAAAACAACTAGAAAAATGAAGAACTCAATTGAATCACTTAAAATCTGCCAAATTCTTTTTCATCTATTTCATCTAAAAATCGCAGCAAAATATTTTTACTTTTTACTCTTAAGGCTGCATTGTGTTACTTTTCCTGGAGTGTCCATTGAACGCTTTTCTCCATGGAGATGTTATTGCTTTGTCTGGAATGTTTCACAGTATGGCATTAACCCTTCCTATTTTTAAGGAGACCAAACCAAACAAAGTTACAGGTCAGATCTGTGGAGAGGCGACCCCGCTCAGTCAGAATGTCTGTTTTTCTCATATTTTTGAGCTATAAAATCACCTGTAATTGAATAAATGTAAGGTAGATCTGTTTAAAGTCATACTGTGGAACATTCTGAGCAGAGCAATGACATCTCCATAGAAACAAGGTGGTGATGGATCCTTCACCAGAAAAGTTACACAATGCACCTTTAAAGTACATTTTTAATCAGGTACTTTAATACTTTTATTTAAGAACACTTTTTTTCTTGAGATACTTTAACTTTTACTTGAGTAATCTTTGCCCGTGTATCTGTACTTCTACTTAAGTAACAAAAGTGAGTACTTCATCCACCACTGATCAGCTCTAACCCATAAGTGTGTGTGGATCCAGTGATCGTAAACACACGTGCAGAGAAAAGTGACGACTCTGTGAGATGATGTGAAACACTGCACGAGGCTCAAATGAATAAAACACAACTGCTAATATTTTGAATTGTATTTTTTATTTAAGAGCTTAAGAAAAGGCTCACATTCACACAACATTAATGGAAGTATTCCTTAAAGCAAATTCAATACAAACACTAAATATGTATGAAAATATTAAAAATGTCCATCTTTATAATATAACCCAAGCAAATCTATTTACACAAATATAAAGTGGGCAAAAGGAATTAACAGTACAATATATTTACATTTGCAGCATAAATTACAACTTCATGTACAGTAGTGTATTTCACTATTAAATTAAACAGACACGTCTAATAAATGGTTCCATCACTGTTTTAACTGATCCAGCAGTGATCAATTACAAATGTATTTTCTGAAATTACCCAAATGTCAATACAGTTTCAGCCAAAAAATATGACATGATATATTATTTTTACAGACAATGTACGTTCAGTGTCATTTGTGAATCCATTTGAGGAACTGGGGCCTGTCTGTTCATATTTTATCAAAGCTTCTGCTCTTTTCTTTGGCTCACATTTTAAATAGATCAGTCTCCTGTAATGTCTTAAATAACTGAGTAAATATATATACACTGACATTTAAGTAGGACCAAGATATGACAACTCAATACTGATTTCAGTCTTTAAAAACTTTTATCAGACATGATTTAAGAAGTGTTATCTCGTCTTAAAGGCATTTTTTACAGCGGCACTCAAAGTCAATGAGACAATTAGTGGTTTTACTCTTGTCAAACTCCTGTAAAACTGTAAAATATCTTAAATCCAAGTCATACGCTGTTCACCAAACCATTACAAATGTTTTATTTTCTCCTAATCGCTCAAACAGCTCACATGTCACTGTTTAGGATCAAGAGGTTGTTCAGCCTCCTCCTTTTGTCTTGCGACTGGAAAAAGAAAAATAACTTCACTTACAATAATAATCCTAATGAAAAGCAAATATGTATGTACTTGTCTTCCAGGTCATGTGGAGACTCATGTGGAGACTCAGTGTCACTTAAAGGTCTTTGCCTCGTCACAAAGCAGACAAAATGTGAGGTTATATTTTTCTTACCTTGAACAAATTCTTTCTCGACCTCTGGTTTAGTATGCGCCTGCTTGGGCTGAAATAGAAGCAGTTGAAATGTTTTTTTTATGTTTTCAGTTTAATGCAATTTTTCATTTTTTAAAATACATTTAAGCTTACCTTTACGCCATCTGTACACGGCAAACCCAACAGCAGCAAGAAGAAATACTCCAAGAACGACCACTGCAGCTACAATAACGCCTGTGTAATTCTTTGCTGTTGAAATAAAACATTAAATAAATAAAAACTATAACTGAACGTGCACTTAAAGATTAGTGACTCATCCACACTCCCCGTGTTTAAAAAAGCCCAGAAAACCATCTCTTTAAAACTTTCTTATTTCTTTTGTTTGCCTTTACTCGTCTCTTCATGTAAAGCGTCTTTGAGTATGTTGAAAATCGCTATACAAGTGTTATGTTTTATTATTATTATTATTACTCTGTCTACATCTCCAAAGCTCAAAACACTTTGTTCCATCTTGTGATGTCATGAAGTGGTAGTTTTCAAGTTACAGCTCCTGTTCAGTGGAGATGGGTAATTTCACGGCTCAAATTATCCAAATGATTCCAGCCTAGTGAAAGTTTAGGGAGTTTAAAAAACACAGTGGAGACTTCTTGTATTACTACATGACATCACAAGGTGGAACAAAGCATTTTCTGTTTGAGAGAAGAACTAAATATGCAGTGTTTGAGTGTTAAACATGTTTTTGATGATGAAAACAACATGATAACACAGATAGGAAAACAGTGTAAAATGGGCCCTTTGACCTTAGATTTCCAACACATGATTCAACCCTTTAGTCCCACAGAAAGCTGCTCACCGTTGGTCATGATCAGGTCTGGGTGCAGCTTGGTGGGCATGTCTGGAACTCCGGACAACTGGAACATGCACCCGAAGTGTCCCCAGTCCTCAGGTGGGACAGAGGACAGGTGGGACATGTCCAGGTCCACACTCATCTGGAAGGTCCCGTCGTGATTGGGCAGGATCTCCCCGGGGTCCACGCCCTCGTGCAGCTCCACTCCGTCTTTGGTCCAGAACAGCATGGCTCTGTCGGGGTAGAAGCCTGTGGCGTGGCAGGTGACCGGGGACGAGGGAGTCTTCTGCAGGAAGGACACCCGAGGGAGCTCTGGAGCAGGACCACACACAGTTTTGGATCAGAGAAAAGGAAAAACTGTCAAATTAAACACAAAATTGCAGTATTGTCACTTCATATCCTTTCTTTTTTTTTTAAATATAACATTTCTAATACTAGTTTCAACAAAGATCATTCGACCTTCATAATGTTTTTTTTTTTTTCTCTTATCATTATAGACAATTAATGGAAACAAATCTTAGTGAGTCCAGTTGTTTTGATCTTTATCTTGGTGATAAAACATTACAGACAATATACTCAATATTCACTTTTACATCTGTTCAAAACATAAAATAGAATTTCTATTTTACATTGAATATGCTCACAGTCCAACAATAAAACTATAAAACCTTGAATTAGACATTTGTCAACGTGCTCATGATAAAACACATGAATATATGTACTATTTGTTTAAAACTTTAAAATCTGATTAAAGGAGACATCAAATGTTTGTTTTTAATGATTGTAAATGATAAAAGAATGTATTTTCTAGAGCTGTAGGTCTTTAGTTGTTTATTAAATCAGTTGGCTGATGGTGTCTTAGTTGAACAAAGTTTTTATAAGTTGAATTATTATTTTATTAAAGATTTGTACATTTTATTTTAAGGATGTATTCATTTTATATTAAGGATTTTACATTTTATATTAAGAATTTATACATTTTACATTAAGAATTTATTAATTTTATTTAAAGGATTTATACATTTTACTTTAAGGATTTATACATTTTTTTAAGGATTTATACATTTTATTTTAAGGATTTATACATTTTATTTTAAAGGATTTATTCATTTTTTTTAAGGATTTATACATTTTATTTGAAGGATTTATACATTTTACTTTAAGGATTTATTCTTTTTTTTTTTAAGGATTTATACATTTTATTTTAAGGATTTATACATTTTATTTTAAGGATTTTTACATTTTAAGGATTTATACATTTTATTTTAAGGATTTATTCATTTTTTTTAAAGGATTTATACATTTTACTTTAAGGATTTATACATTTTATTTTAAGGATTTATTCATTTATTCATTTTATTTTAAGGATTTATACATTTTATTTTAAGGATTTATTACATTTTTTTAAAGGATTTATTTACTTTTAAGGATTTATACATTTTTTTTAAGGATTTATACATTTTATTTAAAGGATTTATACATTTTATTTTAAGGATTTTATTTTACATTTATTTTAAGGATTTATACATTTTAGGATTTATACATTTTATTTTAAGGATTTTTTACATTTTAAGGATTTATACATTTTATTTAAGGATTTATACATTTTATTTTAAGGTTTTTATACATTTTATTTTAAGGATTTATACATTTTATTTTAAGGATTTATTCATTTTTTTTTAAGGATTTATACATTTTATTTAAGGATTTACATTTTTTAAGGATTTATTCATTTTTTTAAAGGATTTATACATTTTACTTTAAGGATTTATATATTTTATTTTAAGGATTTATACATTTTATTTTAAGGATTTATACAGTTTATTTTAAGGATTTATACATTTTATTTTAAGGATTTTATACATTTTATTTTAAGGATTTATACATTTTATTTTAAGGATTTATACATTTTTATTTTAAAGGATTTATACATTTTTATTTTAAGGTTTTATACATTTTATTTTAAGGATTTATACATTTTTTTATTTAAGGATTTTATACATTTTATTTTAAGGTTTTATACATTTTATTTTAAGGATTTATACATTTTAGACACACGACAGGAGAAAGGAACAGGTTTGGAGTGAGTTAGTTTGAGGTTTGGCTGTGAGTTGTGAGTTGAATCTGAGTTCTTTAATCTGAGTTGAATCTTCCTCTGATTATTTGTAGTTTTCTGTATAAATATGTGTCATGGAGTGAACTCGTGTGATCTTTTGCTCTTATCAGTGCAGTTTGGGTCAAATGTCAGAGCTCATGTCACACAACACGTTATCCTCTTTTAGTCGACTCATCAGTGCAGAGTGACTGTCTTTACTCAACTACAGTCTTTGGAGTTTCAAATATGTGTTTTTATTAACTGTGTGAAAAAGAGTTTGTTGTTTTTTATTTATTGGTCAGATTTCTGCAGCACAGCCTCTCATCTGTTTTAAGTTGTAATTAGTTTAAACATGTTACCTTTCCTCATAATGGTGCTCTGTCCATTCCGCAGGTGTTTCTTCAGATACTCAACACAAATGTGGGTGATGTAGTTTTTCTCTCGAACAGCCTCTCCGATTCTCTCCCACTTGTGTTTGGTGGGGACGGCCTCTGATCTCGGAGCCACAAAAGTCTCAGTCTTCAGGTCAAAGGCGATAAAATCTTCTCCATCAAAACCAAACTGAAACCATCCATTTATGTCACCGGTCTCATCGTCCCATTCACAGCCGAACATCCTCTGGTGAATGTGAGAGCCTGAAACACAAACATGACAGGTTTTTATTTCACATCGTATTTTGACATTTTGTGTTGTTGGACATAAAACTATAATACATGTGTTGTTTAGTCATGTTTTCAAAGTGATTTTAAAATGATGAATCTTATATAAAAGTGCACGAGCTGAACAGATGTGTTTTCTCCTGGACTAAATGGAACTGAAAGAGAAATAATAATAAAACTGGACTGAAAATAAATGACCATATAATACAGCACTAATATAAACAATATAAATGTGTTTTTTTTTCACATACAACATGAAATTGAACAAGATGAGCTGTAAAAAGTGAAATCAGACAAACCTTCAGTCTGGTTGAGGCGCTGTTTCACTATTTCAGTGTTGCCTTTCATCACCTGCTCACCACCCAAACTGATCTGAGTCTCTGTGTCCCAGTACTGTGGATCCTCCTCTGTGATCTTCTTCATCCACTCCTGTTTGGGCACTGCTCTCTTTGTGTTACTGTCATAATGAGTGATCTGAAGGCCATTCACATAACCAACATTCAATGAACTCTGGGAAGTTTGGAACATCATTTGAAGAAGTGGTAAAATACATCAGAGAATGAGTCACTGTGAAAAGAAAAACACTGTCAGTTAAAAATACAGACAAAACAAATAAAAAATAAATAAAACTAATGAAATGTTTGTCCTTATATAGAAAAGTATCCACTGTCAATTCTATTATCATTCCTCAATTTCTATATTTGTTCTTGTCACTGTCATCTCCATCACAAAACGTCTTTAAAACTTATGATCAGAAAAGATTCAAAGAAGAGTTTTGTATCATGATTTTAATTATTGGAGCTTTAAACGGCTCAACTTAGAAGCCTCATGTTTGTCCTTCAAAGCATCAATGGTCCCAAACTTGATTGAAATACAGAGTGATGCACAAGTATTTTGTAGGATAAAACTGTAGACTTTCTTACAACAGATGCCCTCCCACTTTTTATACTCAGACAGTTTGATTGTAAATATATCGAGTGTTACAAAAGAAAGTCTGCTTCATGGTGCTGCTTCCAATTTGATAAACCTGAAAAAAGAGACGACCTTTTACAATAGTTCATATGGTTCAGTTCAAATATTGGAATAGATTCTTTTCTTCTTTTTGGGCATTATTTTTGTAATGTGATGTTTGTGTTTGTGATGTTTGTGTTTGTGGTGTTTGTGTTTGTGATGTTTGTGTTTGTGTGTTTGTGTTTGTGTGTTTGTGTTTGTGATGTTTGTGTTTGTGTTTGTGATGTTTGTGTTTGTGGTGTTTGTGTTTGTGATGTTTGTGTTTGTGATGTTTGTGTTTGTGATGTTTGTGTTTGTGGTGTTTGTGTTTGTGATGTTTGTGTTTGTGATGTTTGTGTTTGTGATGTTTGTGTTGTTGTGTGGTGTTTGTGTTTGTGGTGTTTGTGTTTGTGATGTTTGTGTTTGTGGTGTTTGTGTTTGTGGTGTTTGTGTTTGTGATGTTTGTGTTTGTGGTGTTTGTGTTTGTGTTGTGTGTTTGTGTTTGTGTGTTGTGTTTGTGATGTTTGTGTTTGTGTTTGATGTTTGTGTGTTTGTGTTTGTGTGTTTGTGTTTGTGTTGTGTTTGTGTTTGTGGTGTTTGTGTGTTTGTGTTTTGTGTTTGTGTTTGTGATGTTTGTGTTTGTGGTGTTTGTGTTTGTGATGTTTGTGTTTGTGATGTTTGTGTTTGTGTGTTTGTGGTGTTTGTGTTTGTGATGTTTGTGTTTGTGTGTGTGTTTGTGTTTGTGATGTTTGTGTTCACTCAGAGAATCAAATCATCACAACACTGGGAACAAAATGAAGCAACGAATAAATCAAGACTTTCATCAACTATAGTTTGTAAATCATCAACAAAACATTCAAATTGGAAAAGGAAACAAAATAAACCAACAAATAAAATACAGTTCAGTAAAGATGATTCCTTCTAATAGTTTCAGAAAGTGGGAGGACACAGTGGATTGACCTTTACATGGGACGGGATTTTGAAATTCATTTACCAAACAAATGCTGATGTGTAAAATAGATTTTTTTTTTTTTTTTTTTTTTTAATCAAAATGCTAAATAATCTTCTTCCTACAGTAAAAAAGTTCAAAAAGTGGAGTATGACAGAGAGAGATGAAGGGCGTTGTTGCTGTTTAGAAGTGGAGTTCACTGAACACTTGTTTTGGTGCTGAAATATTGTCTCGTTATTTTGGAGAGAAAATGTGTTTAGAGTTGACTTCGTCTTTTAACTTGGATTTAGTCTCTACTTTACTGAGAGACTTTCAAAATAAAACTGACCTGCTTCTTTGAATTATTACATCGGGAAAATGTTTTATTTTCAAAGCTAAAAATTGATTCTCACTTAATATTAATAATTTTAAAAATATATATTTACCAATTTTTAACTTGAGAAAAGTAAACAACTGAAACAGACAACAAGGAAATAAAGTATAAAAAGAGACAGGAAGTTCTTAAATACTTGGGACAAAATGACTTTTGTGCATTTATGTGCTCATCTGTTTGATGTAAATGTAGTAATTATGACTTATGAATTATGTATTCATACTAATATTTGTATTTATCCATATAAAATATCAATAAATACAATTCAAATACAAAGTCAGTACTTAAAAATAATTTAATCATTATTTAAAGTTAATTAATTATTTAGATTAGTGAACCCTAACCCTAAAATATAAATAAGAATGGAAATATAAGTGATCCTTAAAACTAAGACAATTCATATTTTTTATGAATTACTATTATTATTAATCATAATGAAAATAATACATTTTAAAAATTAAAAAAGAAAAAGGAAAGGACAGAAAGTGGGGAAGAAAAAGAAAATGTTTTTGAAATGACGCCTTAAGTTTGTAGTAAAAAGTAAAAGATGATGAAAGGAAATGATGATGGTGAAAATAATATTAGTTAAATTTAGTGACTAAAAGTGTTTATTAAAACTTTAGAAAAAATAAAAGAGAAAGGAAAATGAAATGATAAATTGTCTAAAATATAAATGCCAGGGGGCTGCAGAATGGTTTACTTATTTTTATTTATATTTTTTTTATTTCAGTTTGTGTGTTGGGGAAGGGCTGGGTTATGAGGACTTTTGTTGTTTTATGTTTTTGTGTCTTATTTTTATGTTTTCTTATTGTATTTTATTAAATGTCTTAATAAACAATAAGCAATAAAACAAAATATAAAATAGCTACAACTAAAAGTCAAAACACGGAGCTACTGAGCAATGATGAAAACAACTGCATAGGACACATAATATCTGCACTACTGTCATAGAGATTGAGACATGAAACCAGTCTAACTAAACCAAGGACTGAAGGAGTGAACCAGTCACTGAACCAGGACGTAAAACAGGACTAATAAATACAGGACTAAAAACAAAAAACTAAACCAGGTCTAAACCAAAACTGAACCAGGACTGAGTGTCAGGATGGGCTCGGAGGTGCGCCCACGTAGATCATCGGGTGACCACAGGGGAAAGGACCAGTGCCCCATAGGACTAAGTGCAGCCGTCACCTGATTGTGCTTTGCAGACAACCTGCTCAGCGAACTGGGGCTCTCTCTCTCACTCTCAAGTCCAAGATTAGTCCTGGTTTAGACCCAGTTTAGTCCTGGTTTAGTCTTGATTCAGTTCTGGTTCAGTCCTGGTTTAGTCCTGGTTTAGTCCTGGTTTAGACCTGGTTTAGACCTGATTTAGTCCTGGTTTAGACCTGGTTTAGACCTGGTTTAGTCCTCTTTTATTCCTGTTTTAGTCCTGGTTTTGGACTTGGTTTAGACCCAGTTTAGTCCTGGTTTAGATCTGGTTTAGTCCAGGTTTAGTCTTGATTCAGTTCTGGTTCAGTCCTGGTTTAGTCCTGGTTTAGACCTGGTTTAGTCCTCTTTTATTCCTGGTTTAGTCCTGGTTTGGACTTGGTTTAGACCTGGTTTAGTCCTCTTTTATTCCTGTTTAGTCCTGGTTTAGTCCTGGTTTAGACCTGGTTTAGTCCTCTTTTAATTCCTCTTTTAGTCCTGTTTAGTCCTGGTTTAGACCTGGTTTTAGTCCTCTTTAATTCCTGTTTAGTCCTGTTTTAGTCCTGGTTTAGTTTTAGTCCTCTTTTATTCCTGTTTTAGTCCTGGTTTGGACTTGGTTTAGACCTGGTTTAGTCCTCTTTTATTCCTGGTTCAGTCCTGGTTTAGTCCTGGTTTAGACCTGGTTTAGTCCTCTTTAATTCCTGTTTTAGTCCTGTTTTAGTCCTGGTTTAGTCCTCGTATAGTCTTGGTTCAGTCTTGGTTCAGTCCTGGTTCATGTGTTGTAGTCTCTGCTTTATGTTCTGTAGGTGATTATAAACAGTGTTAATGTGATGATTCTGCATCATTTTGAGTAAAAAAAAACAAACAAAAAAAAACCCCCATCAAATATAATAGATTTTTACTGGCTGAAGCCTTTATGTTTGTACTGAAAGAGAGTTTATTTTTTTTTATTATATAAAAAAAACAAAAAAAAACTAACAATCTATATGACACCTGTGTGTATTTCGGCAGGTCAAGTTGAGTATGTGGCTTTTGGAGGTGAATTATTGCCAAGAAATAGTCCAATTAATCCCATTTTAAGAAGAGTTTTCACATTTGTGCTTGTCTGTGGCTCATGGCTCCTCCTTCTATAAACGACAATAACACTGGAGAGGGAAACTGTTTTGAGTCAGAATTAAAGAAAATGCAGCAGGAGATCATTAGACCTACATGTTTGTCAAAACTGATGATTCAAATTTCAGAAAAAGTTGAAAATGATGCCCATTTTCTGTTGGAGGATCTGCCACCTGCTGGTCTCCACAGAGATATTATTGCTTTGCTTGAAATGTCGCACAGTAGGGCATTAAACTTGGCATTAATCACCTTGAACCTGAACGCCTGAGAGGTCACAGGAGCTTTATACTGGTCAAACTACATTTTTCATCTTTGCGCTGTATCTCCTACTGTATCCCAACTCTTTATAGCATAGACATAGAGCTATTTTACTATATTTACTTTTACATGTCCAAAAAAAATCTGTACACTTGTATATTTATGTATTCATGATCTATTTGGTTCACTGATTATTAAAATAAATATTGTTATACTGTAATGTGTGAGCTGCTGTGTCCAAGTCCCTGTGGATCTAGTCTAAGTGGTTTTATTGCTCAAAAACACATTGTAAAAACAGACATTTAGTCTAATGCCATACTGTGGAACTTTCCTGGCAAGTCATCTACAAGTTAAGCCATTTCTACACTAAGTTGTCATATTATAATATTTGATTTCCAAGTCTGTGCCAAAGTGAAAGTTTGTGCGTAAAGGCTCCTCTGTAGGACCACGTTACATGTAGAACTATTTGGGTTCAGAGACGAAAGATGTGAAAAAAATCTTGTTTCACTTGTGTTAGACCAAAAGAAAAAGAACCAGGAGCAAGATGAAGGACTAAACCAAACCTTGGAATAAATCTGGACATAGTTATTACTAGTGACAAGAACAACACGCAGCAAAAGCAAAGGACTACAGCGTCCACAACATGTCCCAAATAAACCTGTGTAGCTCACGATTTATACACTTCTTATTCACAACGGAGCTGACATAGAAAGAGAAACGTGTTCAAAATACATAATGAATTAAATAAATTGCCTAAATAAAATAAAATAAAAAAACTAGGCCTACGTAGATAATTTAAAAAGAATGAAAAACAAAACAGGATCAGAAGAGAAATTAAACTACTCACTTGAGGCGACGCCATTTAGATGTAGTCCTACTCCAAGGAGAGAGACCAAAACCAAAATATTTAGGAGGAACATTGCAGAAGAAGTTTCCAGAGAAAAGCGGGAGAAGAGTAAAGTGGAGAGACGCGACAGACGCATTTATTACGGAACAGGGAGGACATATCTGCGGGAATTTCTGGTGAGAAGGTCAAGTGATCATTTTGGAACCAATCAGAATTCAGATTGAGCATAAACGTCACGTGTAACCAGGTAAAAAGTGCCTCTCACAGGTTGTGAGCTAAACAAGGCAAAAACGAAAGTAAAAGATACTGAGGTAAAACTAGAATGTCGACTGTTTTAAGTGATTAACTACCAGAGATGTAACATAACTCCACAAGTAACACATCAAAAACATAAAGTTACCCTTACACAGTGCTTTTATAAGTGTTTATTTCCACTTTACAACCATTTTATAGCTTAAATATAGTTGAAGAGACGCCACCTATTGGTTTCATGCTAGTATGACCAGGACTATTTAGCCCTAGGACTAACATGTATAAACTGCATAAACCTGACTATACAAACACTAATTAATCCAGTTAGTCTAAAGATATAACTTTAATAACTACAATAATACCCTTAAGTAGACTATATCAGCAAAAATATAGACTTGATAGCCGATTGAAAAGCTGCAGTAGTGAAATTGTAGCACTATTAGACTCCATGTTACATACAACAGACAAAGGATCAGGTTTAATCTGATCAAAACCCTGAGTTTATGATGATGCTGAACTTTCACTGACTCTCGATTCAGTCTAAAATGATTTTTAAAGAAGCGTGTGTAGTCAGCGTTATATCCAGTGTTATTAAGCGTCCTGAAGCTCTTTTACTTTGTAGCATCACAACAAAAAACACATGAGTCAAATTACATCTTCTGTTTCTCTTAATCCATCAGATTTACAGTGGATTTTTTCATGTAAGCATTTTGAAGTCACATTCCATCATTGCATCTATGTCCATGGATTTTTTAAAAACTCGTAATTAGTTTAAAACATGTTACCTTTCCTCATAAGAGTGCTCTGTCCATATTTCAAGTATTTCTTCAGATAGTCAACACACTCATGGGTGATGTAATTGTAATTGTGATAGGTGTGATAGTTGTCATATGGTGCACTGCCTCCATCCTCTCCCACTTGTGTTTGCAGGGAACAGCATCTGGTCTTTCACATCGTATTTTGACATTTTGTATTGATGGACATATAACTATTATAGTGACTATTTTTCCACAACAACTAACAAACAAAAGCGGTGAGCAAACTTTGAACTAAACATAACTCATTTAATCACCTTTGGGCACCATGGGGCTGCTCACCCACTGCACCAGACTACAGAGTGGCAGAGGAGCTCACTTTCCAACAGGCTCCTACAGTTCGAGTCAAACAGTGAGAGATACAGGACTACATTGATACCATACTCCATACAATTGTTCAACAACTCACCCTTATGTAACAGATAACTCTATGACCTGTCTGCCATCACATAATTTTTGCACTGTCTTCCTTATGACCTCTTGTATATAGCTGATTTGTTTTTATTACTTATTTTAACATTTTTATTTTGACTTGTATTTAATAATGCGTTATTTGACGCCTGTCTCTTGCTGTCTTTTTTGCTGTCGATTTAGAATTTCTTATTACAATTTTTTTGTTTTTTACTCTTTGTTAATATAATATAAATTGTGATGTGTGAGCTACTGTGTCCAAATTTTTTCCTTTGTGGATCATTAAATTTTGTCTAAGTCAAATATAGCAAAAATGCCTAAAATTTGCAAATTAACCAAAACTAAATGAGTAAATTAATGGACATTAAAAAAATAAACAATAATTTTTAGTGTTGTTCAGTAGTTCACCAGCAGAGGCGCACTTTCAGGAGCAGAAGGATTTTGTGGCTCCAATAAGTTACGCCCTCCTTTTCTCAGGACCAATCAGAGCAGACGTAGCTCTGACGTACGCGGTCACCTGTTAGGCTGATTACGTGTAGCTCAGCAGCAGCAACAGCAGCTAGCAGCTTGTCACAGCGATCACTTCACTTTAATAATACAACGATCAGGTGGATTGTTATAACCTGAAAACAGAACGGACGAATCTTTATCTGCGGGTAAAATGGTAAGACTAAAGCGGTTCTACTGATCGAGGAGCATAAAGCTAATGTTACCCGGTGTGATGGTAACGTTATCGGTCATTGTTGTGGCCAGAGGGGCTAAATGGCTAGTGAAGCATATAGTGACTTTTCGGCATTTATTACCAGCTGATACATTTTGTACGATGAGTGCAATGTACATATCATCTGTGTATTTTGGTTTATTATAATCTTCAGTTTCATAATCTATCTAGCAGTCAGCCATAGAATTAAATGCCTTCACTTTCAGATGTTCAAGTCCTGAGTTACGTATGCATTCACTTTTGGAAAATCCCCCCCTGTAAAATAACCAGACAGTCACATACTTAGGTCAAAAATGCATGAGTACAAATAAACACTGAGCAAGTAAAGTACACCATTTTATGTTTGTTTAATGTGATTATAGCTGATTTCAACATAATTGACAAAAAACAAAACAAAAAAACAAGTCAAAGCACTTTTGCATTGGTGAGTGATGTTACCATGTCCATAAAAATAGATTTAGAGGAGATGTTTGACAAACTCATTCTCTTGTGTGTCATGCTTTTAATTTTGAATTTGTAATGTAATTGCTATCTTCTTGCAGTTTTAACAAGATGGGTGCTTCACGACTGTTTGAAGATAGCACGATTGAAGATACATTTTAGAAATCCTCACTTCTGCCTTGGTTCTTGGATGGAGGAGCAGTGAATGTCCATGAATCCTGAGGAAGAAACGAACTCGGCAAAAATGCACACAGCATTTACATTACAGACACTAAAACAGCGCGGAGATGTTTGCTAACTAAAGAAGAAGATTGCAGAAGAGCGGCCACAGCCCCTCGGA
>NW_026571353.1:9565303-9582233 GCF_026225935.1 Boleophthalmus pectinirostris | reverse complement strand
GCGTAACTTATTGGAGCCACAAAATCCTTCTGCTCCTGAAAGTGCGCCTCTGCTGGTGAACTACTGAACAACACTAAAAATTATTGTTTATTTTTTTTATGTCCATTAATTTACTCATTTAGTTTTGGTTAATTTGCAAATTTTAGGCATTTTTGCTATATTTGACTTAGACAAAATTTAATGATCCACAAAGGAAAAAATTTGGACACAGTAGCTCACACATCACAATTTATATTATATTAACAAAGAGTAAAAACAAAAAAAAATTGTAATAAGAAATTCTAAATCGACAGCAAAAAAGACAGCAAGAGACAGGTGTCAAATAACGCATTATCAAATACAAGTCAAAATAAAAATGTTAAAATAAGTAATAAAAACAAATCAGCTATATACAAGAGGTCATAAGGAAGACAGTGCAAAAATTATGTGATGGCAGACAGGTCATAGAGTTATCTGTTACATAAGGGTGAGTTGTTGAACAATTGTATGGAGTATGGTATCAATGTAGTCCTGTATCTCTCACTGTTTGACTCGAACTGTAGGAGCCTGTTGGAAAGTGAGCTCCTCTGCCACTCTGTAGTCTGGTGCAGTGGGTGAGCAGCCCCATGGTGCCCAAAGGTGATTAGATGAGTTATGTTTAGTTCAAAGTTTGCTCACCGCTTTTGTTTGTTAGTTGTTGTGGAAAAATAGTCACTATAATAGTTATATGTCCATCAATACAAAATGTCAAAATACGATGTGAAAGACCAGATGCTGTTCCCTGCAAACACAAGTGGGAGAGGATGGAGGCAGTGCACCATATAACAACTATCACAACTATCACAATTACAATTACATCACCCATGAGTGTGTTGACTATCTGAAGAAATACTTGAAATATGGACAGAGCACTCTTATGAGGAAAGGTAACATGTTTTAAACTAATTACGAGTTTAAAAAAAAATCCATGGACATAGATGCAATGATGGAATGTGACTTCAAAATGCTTACATGAAAAAATCCACTGTAAATCTGATGGATTAAGAGAAACAGAAGATGTAATTTGACTCATGTGTTTTTTGTTGTGATGCTACAAAGTAAAAGAGCTTCAGGACGCTTAATAACACTGATATAACGCTGACTACACACGCTTCTTTAAAAATCATTTTAGACTGAATCGAGAGTCAGTGAAAGTTCAGCATCATCATAAACTCAGGGTTTGATCAGATTAAACCTGATCCTTTGTCTGTTGTATGTAACATGGAGTCTAATAGTGCTACAATTTCACTACTGCAGCTTTTCAATCGGCTATCAAGTCTATATTTTTGCTGATATAGTCTACTTAAGGGTATTATTGTAGTTATTAAAGTTATATCTTTAGACTAACTGGATTAATTAGTGTTTGTATAGTCAGGTTTATGCAGTTTATACATGTTAGTCCTAGGGCTAAATAGTCCTGGTCATACTAGCATGAAACCAATAGGTGGCGTCTCTTCAACTATATTTAAGCTATAAAATGGTTGTAAAATGGAAATAAACACTTATAAAAGCACTGTGTAAGGGTAACTTTATGTTTTTGATGTGTTACTTGTGGAGTTATGTTACATCTCTGGTAGTTAATCACTTAAAACAGTCGACATTCTAGTTTTACCTCAGTATCTTTTACTTTCGTTTTTGCCTTGTTTAGCTCACAACCTGTGAGAGGCACTTTTACCTGGTTACACGTGACGTTTGTGCTCAATCTGAATTCTGATTGGTTCCAAAATGATCACTTGACCTTCTCACCAGAAATTCCCGCAGATATGTCGCTCCCTGTTCCGTAATAAATGCGTCTGTCGCGTCTCTCCACTTTACTCTTCTCCCGCTTTTCTCTGGAAACTTCTTCTACAATGTTCCTCCTAAATATTTTGGTTTTGGTCTCTCTCCTTGGAGTAGGACTACATCTAAATGGCGTCGCCTCAAGTGAGTAGTTTAATTTCTCTTCTGATCCTGTTTTGTTTTTCATTCTTTTTAAATTATCTACGTAGGCCTAGTTTTTATTATTTTATTTGGCAATTTATTTAATTCATTATGTATTTCTGAACACGTTTCTCTTTCTATGTCAGCTCCGTTGTGAATAAGAAGTGTATAAATCGTGAGCTACACAGGTTTATTTGGACATGTTGTGGACGCTGTAGGCCTTTGCTTTTGCTGCGTGTTGTTCTTGTCACTAGCAATAACTATGTCCAGATTTATTCCAAGGTTTGGTTTAGTCCTTCATCTTGCTCCTGGTTCTTTTTCTTTTGGTCTAACACAAGTGAAACAAGATTTTTTTTACATCTTTCGTCTCTGAACCCAAATAGTTCTACATGTAACGTGGTCCTACAGAGGAGCCTTTACGCACAAACTTTCACTTTGGCACAGACTTGGAAATCAAATATTATAATATGACAACTTAGTGTAGAAATGTCTTAACTTGTAGATGACTTGCCAGGAAAGTTCCACAGTATGGCATTAGACTAAATGTCTGTTTTTCAATGTGTTTTTGAGCAATAAAACCACTTAGACTAGACCCACAGGGACTTGGACACAGCAGCTCACACATTACAGTATAACAATATTTATTTTAATAATCAGTGAACCAAATAGATCATGAATACATAAATATACAAGTGTACAGATTTTTTTTGGACATGTAAAAGTAAATATAGTAAAATAGCTCTATGTCTATGCTATAAAGAGTTGGAATACAGTAGGAGATACAGCGCAAAGATGAAAAAGGTAGTTTGACCAGTATAAAGCTCCTGTGACCTCTCAGGCGTTCAGGTTCAAGGTGATTAATGCCAAGTTTAATGCCCTACTGTGCGACATTTCAAGCAAAGCAATAATATCTCTGTGGAGACCAGCAGGTGGCAGATCCTCCAACAGAAAATGGGCATCATTTTCAACTTTTTCTGAAATTTGAATCATCAGTTTTGACAAACATGTAGGTCTAATGATCTCCTGCTGCATTTTCTTTAATTCTGACTCAAAACAGTTTCCCTCTCCAGTGTTATTGTCGTTTATAGAAGGAGGAGCCATGAGCCACAGACAAGCACAAATGTGAAAACTCTTCTTAAAATGGGATTAATTGGACTATTTCTTGGCAATAATTCACCTCCAAAAGCCACATACTCAACTTGACCTGCCGAAATACACACAGGTGTCATATAGATTGTTAGTTTTTTTTTTTTTTATATAATAAAAAAAAAAACTCTCTTTCAGTACAAACATAAAGGCTTCAGCCAGTAAAAATCTATTATATTTGATGGTTTTTTTTTTGTTTGTTTGTTTTTTTTACTCAAAATGATGCAGAATCATCACATTAACACTGTTTATAATCACCTACAGAACATAAAGCAGAGACTACAACACATGAACCAGGACTGAACCAGGACTGAACCAAGACTGAACCAGGACTAAACTACGAGGACTAAACCAGGACTAAACCAGGAATTAAAGAGGACTAAACCAGGTCTAAACCAGGACTAAACCAGGACTGAACCAGGAATAAAAGAGGACTAAACCAGGTCTAAACCAGGACTAAAACAGGAATCTAAACCAGGACTAAACCAGGTCTAAACCAGGACTAAACCAGGACTGAAAACCAGGAATAAAAAGAGGACTAAACCAGGTCTAAACCAAGTCCAAACCAGGACTAAAACAGGAATAAAAGAGGACTAAACCAGGTCTAAACCAGGACTAAACCAGAACTGAACCAGAACTGAATCAAGACTAAACCTGGACTAAACCAGATCTAAACCAGGACTAAACTGGGTCTAAACAGTGCTTCAAATAGTGTTTTTTATTTGCTTATTGTTTATTAAAGACAGTAGAATATAAGATTTAATAAAATACAATAAGAAAACATAAAAATAAGACACAAAAACATAAAACAACAAAAGTCCTCATAACCCAGCCCTTCCCCAACACACAAACTGAAATAAAAAAAATATAAATAAAAATAAGTAAACCATTCTGCAGCCCCCTGGCATTTATATTTTAGACAATTTATCATTTCATTTTCCTTTCTCTTTTATTTTTTCTAAAGTTTTAATAAACACTTTTAGTCACTAAATTTAACTAATATTATTTTCACCATCATCATTTCCTTTCATCATCTTTTACTTTTTACTTGAAACTTAAGGCGTCATTTCAAAAACATTTTCTTTTTCTTTCCCCACTTTCTGTCCTTTCCTTTTTCTTTTTTTTTTTAATTTTTAAAATGTATTATTTTCATTATGATTAATAATAATAGTAATTCATAAAAAATATGAATTGTCTTAGTTTTAAGGATCACTTATATTTCCATTCTTATTTATATTTTAGGGTTAGGGTTCACTAATCTAAATAATTAATTAACTTTAAATAATGATTAAATTATTTTTAAGTACTGACTTTGTATTTGAATTGTATTTATTGATATTTTATATGGATAAATACAAATATTAGTATGAATACATAATTCATAAGTCATAATTACTACATTTACATCAAACAGATGAGCACATAAATGCACAAAAGTCATTTTGTCCCAAGTATTTAAGAACTTCCTGTCTCTTTTTATACTTTATTTCCTTGTTGTCTGTTTCAGTTGTTTACTTTTCTCAAGTTAAAAATTGGTAAATATATATTTTAAAAATTATTAATATTAAGTGAGAATCAATTTTTAGCTTTGAAAATAAAACATTTTCCCGATGTAATAATTCAAAGAAGCAGGTCAGTTTTATTTTGAAAGTCTCTCAGTAAAGTAGAGACTAAATCCAAGTTAAAAGACGAAGTCAACTCTAAACACATTTTCTCTCCAAAATAACGAGACAATATTTCAGCACCAAAACAAGTGTTCAGTGAACTCCACTTCCAAACAGCAACAACGCCCTTCATCTCTCTCTGTCATACTCCACTTTTTGAACTTTTTTACTGTAGGAAGAAGATTATTTAGCATTTTGATAAAAAAAAAAAAAAAAAAAAAAAACATCTATTTTACACATCAGCATTTGTTTGGTAAATGAATTTCAAAATCCCGTCCCATGTAAAGGTCAATCCACTGTGTCCTCCCACTTTCTGAAACTATTAGAAGGAATCATCTTTACTGAACTGTATTTTATTTGTTGGTTTATTTTGTTTCCTTTTCCAATTTGAATGTTTTGTTGATGATTTACAAACTATAGTTGATGAAAGTCTTGATTTATTCGTTGCTTCATTTTGTTCCCAGTGTTGTGATGATTTGATTCTCTGAGTGAACAAACACCACAAACACAAACATCACAAACACAAACATCACAAACACAAACACACAACACAAACATCACAAACACAAACAACACAAAACACACAACACAAACATCACAAACACAAACACCACAAACACAAACACCACAAACACAAACATCACAAACACAAACATCACAAACACAAACACCACAAACACAAACACCACAAACACAAACATCACAAACACAAACACACAAACATCACAAACACAAACATCACATCACAAATCACAAACATACATGCCCAAAAAGAAGAAAAGAATCTATTCCAATATTTGAACTGAACCATATGAACTATTGTAAAAGGTCGTCTCTTTTTTCAGGTTTATCAAATTGGAAGCAGCACCATGAAGCAGACTTTCTTTTGTAACACTCGATATATTTACAATCAAACTGTCTGAGTATAAAAAGTGGGAGGGCATCTGTTGTAAGAAAGTCTACAGTTTTATCCTACAAAATACTTGTGCATCACTCTGTATTTCAATCAAGTTTGGGACCATTGATGCTTTGAAGGACAAACATGAGGCTTCTAAGTTGAGCCGTTTAAAGCTCCAATAATTAAAATCATGATACAAAACTCTTCTTTGAATCTTTTCTGATCATAAGTTTTAAAGACGTTTTGTGATGGAGATGACAGTGACAAGAACAAATATAGAAATTGAGGAATGATAATAGAATTGACAGTGGATACTTTTCTATATAAGGACAAACATTTCATTACTTTTATTTGTTTTTTATTTGTTTTGTCTGTATTTTTAACTGACAGTGTTTTTCTTTTCACAGTGACTCATTCTCTGATGTATTTTACCACTTCTTCAAATGATGTTCCAAACTTCCCAGAGTTCATTGAAGTTGGTTATGTGAATGGCCTTCAGATCACTCATTATGACAGTAACACAAAGAGAGCAGTGCCCAAACAGGAGTGGATGAAGAAGATCACAGAGGAGGATCCACAGTACTGGGACACAGAGACTCAGATCAGTTTGGTTGGTGAGCAGGTGATGAAAGGCAACACTGAAATAGTGAAACAGCGCCTCAACCAGACTGAAGGTTTGTCTGATTTCACTTTTTACAGCTCATCTTGTTCAATTTCATGTTGTATGTGAAAAAAAACATTTATATTGTTTATATTAGTGCTGTATTATATGGTCATTTATTTTCAGTCCATTTTATTATTATTTCTCTTTCAGTTCCATTTAGTCCAGGAGAAAACACATCTGTTCAGCTCGTGCACTTTTATATAAGATTCATCATTTTAAAATCACTTTGAAAACATGACTAAACAACACATGTATTATAGTTTTATGTCCAACAACACAAAATGTCAAAATACAATGTGAAATAAAAACCTGTCATGTTTGTGTTTCAGGCTCTCACATGTCACCAGCGGATGTCGGCTGTGAATGGGACGATGAGACTGGTGACATAAATGGATGGTTTCAGTTTGGTTTTGATGGAGAAGATTTTATCGCCTTTGACCTGAAGACTGAGACTTTTGTGGCTCCGAGATCAGAGGCCGTCCCCACCAAACACAAGTGGGAGAGGAGCGGAGAGGCTGTTAGACAGAAAAACTACATCACCCACGATTGTGTTGAGTATCTGAAGAAACACCTGCGGAATGGACAGAGCACCATTATGAGGAAAGGTAACATGTTTAAACTAATTACAACTTAAAACAGATGAGAGGCTGTGCTGCAGAAATCTGACCAATAAATAAAAAACAACAATCTCTTTTTCACACAGTTAATAAAAACACATATTTGAAACTCCAAAGACTGTAGTTGAGTAAAGACAGTCACTCTGCACTGATGAGTCGACTAAAAGAGGATAACGTGTTGTGTGACATGAGCTCTGACATTTGACCCAAACTGCACTGATAAGAGCAAAAGATCACACGAGTTCACTCCATGACACATATTTATACAGAAAACTACAAATAATCAGAGGAAGATTCAACTCAGATTAAAGAACTCAGATTCAACTCACAACTCACAGCCAAACCTCAAACTAACTCACTCCAAACCTGTTCCTTTCTCCTGTCGTGTGTCTAAAATGTATAAATCCTTAAAATAAAATGTATAAATCCTTAAAATAAAATGTATAAAACCTTAAAATAAAAATGTATAAATCCTTAAAATAAAATGTATAAATCCTTAAAATAAAATGTATAAATCCTTAAAATAAAATGTATAAAACCTTAAAATAAAAATGTATAAATCCTTAAAATAAAATGTATAAAACCTTAAAATAAAATGTATAAATCCTTAAAATAAAATGTATAAATCCTTAAAATAAAATGAATAAATCCTTAAAATAAAATGTATAAATCCTTAAAGTAAAATGTATAAATCCTTAAAAAAATGAATAAATCCTTAAAAAATGTAAAAATCCTTAAAATAAAATGTATAAATCCTTAAAAATAAAAAGAATAAATCCTTAAAGTAAAATGTATAAATCCTTAAAATAAAATGTATAAAACCTTAAAATAAAATGTATAAATCCTTAAAGTAAAATGTATAAATCCTTAAAATGTAAAAATCCTTAAAATAAAATGTATAAATCCTTAAAATGTAAAATCCTTAAAATAAAATGTATAAATCCTTAAAATAAAATGTATAAATCCTTAAAATAAAATGTATAAATCCTTAAAAAAAATGTATAAATCCTTAAAATAAAATGTATAAATCCTTAAAATGTAAAAATCCTTAAAATAAAATGTATAAATCCTTAAAATAAAATGAATAAATCCTTAAAAAATGTATAAATCCTTAAAGTAAAATGTATAAATCCTTTAAAAAATGAATAAATCCTTAAAATAAAATGTATAAATCCTTAAAATGTATAAATCCTTAAAATAAAATGTATAAATCCTTAAAAAAAATGTATAAATCCTTAAAAAAAAAAGAATAAATCCTTAAAGTAAAATGTATAAATCCTTAAAGTAAAATGTATAAATCCTTAAAATGAATAAATCCTTAAAATAAAATGTATAAATCCTTAAAAATAAAATGTATAAATCCTTAAAAAAATGTATAAAATCCTTAAAGTAAAATGTATAAATCCTTTAAATAAAATTAATAAATTCTTAATGTAAAATGTATAAATTCTTAATATAAAATGTAAAATCCTTAATATAAAATGAATACATCCTTAAAATAAAATGTACAAATCTTTAATAAAATAATAATTCAACTTATAAAAACTTTGTTCAACTAAGACACCATCAGCCAACTGATTTAATAAACAACTAAAGACCTACAGCTCTAGAAAATACATTCTTTTTTCATTTACAATCATTAAAAACAAACATTTGATGTCTCCTTTAATCAGATTTTAAAGTTTTAAACAAATAGTACATATATTCATGTGTTTTATCATGAGCACGTTGACAAATGTCTAATTCAAGGTTTTATAGTTTTATTGTTGGACTGTGAGCATATTCAATGTAAAATAGAAATTCTATTTTATGTTTTGAACAGATGTAAAAGTGAATATTGAGTATATTGTCTGTAATGTTTTATCACCAAGATAAAGATCAAAACAACTGGACTCACTAAGATTTGTTTCCATTAATTGTCTATAATGATAAGAGAAAAAAAAAAACATTATGAAGGTCGAATGATCTTTGTTGAAACTAGTATTAGAAATGTTATATTTAAAAAAAAAAAAAGAAAAGATATGAAGTGACAATACTGCAATTTTGTGTTTAATTTGACAGTTTTTCCTTTTCTCTGATCCAAAACTGTGTGTGGTCCTGCTCCAGAGCTCCCTCGGGTGTCCTTCCTGCAGAAGACTCCCTCGTCCCCGGTCACCTGCCACGCCACAGGCTTCTACCCCGACAGAGCCATGCTGTTCTGGACCAAAGACGGAGTGGAGCTGCACGAGGGCGTGGACCCCGGGGAGATCCTGCCCAATCACGACGGGACCTTCCAGATGAGTGTGGACCTGGACATGTCCCACCTGTCCTCTGTCCCACCTGAGGACTGGGGACACTTCGGGTGCATGTTCCAGTTGTCCGGAGTTCCAGACATGCCCACCAAGCTGCACCCAGACCTGATCATGACCAACGGTGAGCAGCTTTCTGTGGGACTAAAGGGTTGAATCATGTGTTGGAAATCTAAGGTCAAAGGGCCCATTTTACACTGTTTTCCTATCTGTGTTATCATGTTGTTTTCATCATCAAAAACATGTTTAACACTCAAACACTGCATATTTAGTTCTTCTCTCAAACAGAAAATGCTTTGTTCCACCTTGTGATGTCATGTAGTAATACAAGAAGTCTCCACTGTGTTTTTAAACTCCCTAAACTTTCACTAGGCTGGAATCATTTGGATAATTTGAGCCGTGAAATTACCCATCTCCACTGAACAGGAGCTGTAACTTGAAAACTACCACTTCATGACATCACAAGATGGAACAAAGTGTTTTGAGCTTTGGAGATGTAGACAGAGTAATAATAATAATAATAAAACATAACACTTGTATAGCGATTTTCAACATACTCAAAGACGCTTTACATGAAGAGACGAGTAAAGGCAAACAAAAGAAATAAGAAAGTTTTAAAGAGATGGTTTTCTGGGCTTTTTTAAACACGGGGAGTGTGGATGAGTCACTAATCTTTAAGTGCACGTTCAGTTATAGTTTTTATTTATTTAATGTTTTATTTCAACAGCAAAGAATTACACAGGCGTTATTGTAGCTGCAGTGGTCGTTCTTGGAGTATTTCTTCTTGCTGCTGTTGGGTTTGCCGTGTACAGATGGCGTAAAGGTAAGCTTAAATGTATTTTAAAAAATGAAAAATTGCATTAAACTGAAAACATAAAAAAAACATTTCAACTGCTTCTATTTCAGCCCAAGCAGGCGCATACTAAACCAGAGGTCGAGAAAGAATTTGTTCAAGGTAAGAAAAAATATAACCTCACATTTTGTCTGCTTTGTGACGAGGCAAAGACCTTTAAGTGACACTGAGTCTCCACATGAGTCTCCACATGACCTGGAAGACAAGTACATACATATTTGCTTTTCATTAGGATTATTATTGTAAGTGAAGTTATTTTTCTTTTTCCAGTCGCAAGACAAAAGGAGGAGGCTGAACAACCTCTTGATCCTAAACAGTGACATGTGAGCTGTTTGAGCGATTAGGAGAAAATAAAACATTTGTAATGGTTTGGTGAACAGCGTATGACTTGGATTTAAGATATTTTACAGTTTTACAGGAGTTTGACAAGAGTAAAACCACTAATTGTCTCATTGACTTTGAGTGCCGCTGTAAAAAATGCCTTTAAGACGAGATAACACTTCTTAAATCATGTCTGTTACAAGTTTTTAAAGACTGAAATCAGTATTGAGTTGTCATATCTTGGTCCTACTTAAATGTCAATGTATATATATTTACTCAGTTATTTAAGACATTACAGGAGACTGATCTATTTAAAATGTGAGCCAAAGAAAAGAGCAGAAGCTTTGATAAAATATGAACAGACAGGCCCCAGTTCCTCAAATGGATTCACAAATGACACTGAACGTACATTGTCTGTAAAAATAATATATCATGTCATATTTTTTGGCTGAAACTGTATTGACATTTGGGTAATTTCAGAAAATACATTTGTAATTGATCACTGCTGGATCAGTTAAAACAGTGATGGAACCATTTATTAGACGTGTCTGTTTAATTTAATAGTGAAATACACTACTGTACATGAAGTTGTAATTTATGCTGCAAATGTAAATATATTGTACTGTTAATTCCTTTTGCCCACTTTATATTTGTGTAAATAGATTTGCTTGGGTTATATTATAAAGATGGACATTTTTAATATTTTCATACATATTTAGTGTTTGTATTGAATTTGCTTTAAGGAATACTTCCATTAATGTTGTGTGAATGTGAGCCTTTTCTTAAGCTCTTAAATAAAAAATACAATTCAAAATATTAGCAGTTGTGTTTTATTCATTTGAGCCTCGTGCAGTGTTTCACATCATCTCACAGAGTCGTCACTTTTCTCTGCACGTGTGTTTACGATCACTGGATCCACACACACACTTATGGGTTAGAGCTGATCAGTGGTGGATGAAGTACTCACTTTTGTTACTTAAGTAGAAGTACAGATACACGGGCAAAGATTACTCAAGTAAAAGTTAAAGTATCTCAAGAAAAAAAAGTGTTCTTAAATAAAAGTATTAAAGTACCTGATTAAAAATGTACTTTAAAGGTGCATTGTGTAACTTTTCTGGTGAAGGATCCATCACCACCTTGTTTCTATGGAGATGTCATTGCTCTGCTCAGAATGTTCCACAGTATGACTTTAAACAGATCTACCTTACATTTATTCAATTACAGGTGATTTTATAGCTCAAAAATATGAGAAAAACAGACATTCTGACTGAGCGGGGTCGCCTCTCCACAGATCTGACCTGTAACTTTGTTTGGTTTGGTCTCCTTAAAAATAGGAAGGGTTAATGCCATACTGTGAAACATTCCAGACAAAGCAATAACATCTCCATGGAGAAAAGCGTTCAATGGACACTCCAGGAAAAGTAACACAATGCAGCCTTAAGAGTAAAAAGTAAAAATATTTTGCTGCGATTTTTAGATGAAATAGATGAAAAAGAATTTGGCAGATTTTAAGTGATTCAATTGAGTTCTTCATTTTTCTAGTTGTTTTTGTGTATATGTTTTGCTCAAAGTCGTGACGTTAACTCAAATTAAATGTGCTAAAAATAAAGTCTCCGCCCTTTCAGCAGGTCTCACAAGTACTTTTTACTTTTCAGTCCAGATCTAAAATGTAATGGAGTAGAAAGTACAGATACACGTTCTCAAATGTAGTGAAGTAAAAGTAAAAAGTATCCACTGTAAAACTGACTTAAGTAAAGTACAGATACCTAAAAATTGCACTTGAGTATTGTACTTTTCCTTTAGTACTTTGTTACCTTCCACCACTGGAGCTGACAGACGACAGTTCAAAGTCGCTGTTTCTTTTCCACTTTGGACTGAATCATGGTTTGTTTATCTTTATTAAATGACCAGTGAAAACCAAGTGCACCAACAGAGGCTTGATGTGAAACCACAAAGCTGCGAATGAGCTTTGGTCGGAATTGGACATTATGATAGAAAATTCAAAATGGATACTCCCTAAAAAGTACAACTGCAATCATCAAGTTGTAAACAAACATGTTCTGAAATAAGCATAATAAATGAATTTAAAGGTGCACTGTGTAACTTTTAGGTTAGAGGTGCATCACCTGCTTGTTGGACATGTAGAATACAGATACTCAACTTAAAATGTTCCACAGTATGACATTAATCAGATCTACCTTACATTTATTCAATTACAGGTGGTTTTATTGCTCAAAAATATGAGAAAAACAGACATTCTGAGTGCGCCTCTCCACAGATCTGACCTGTAACTTGGTCCAGTTCGGTCTCCATGATAGAAAGCTTTAATGCCATACTGCGAAACATTCCAGGCAAAGCAATAACATCTCCATGAAGAAAAACATTTGAAGGACCCTCCACCAGAAAAGTTCCACAGTGCATCTTTATAACCATGTCCCATTACTTCAATATGAATTTTATCACATACAGACAATGTGCCACTTGTTTTATGTGTCTGTTCTGGTTTCATAATGAATCAGAAATCGCAGGTTTTTGTAATTTGACACTTTTCAATCGTGCATCTGGAACTCATGATGTTTTTACCCACAATGCATCAGTGTACTTTACATACAAACTCACGGGTGCTAATATTACTGAAGAGGACATGTCAAGTTTCAATATTGTTCTTATGTAGGGGGTCTGGTGCCATGCGACGCTACATTTTAAATTTCACTGTAATAAAAAATAGCAAACATTTTTCTGAGAGCTGAGACTGTCAAATTATACTTTTAGGACAGATTTCTATACAGGAAGACACGCCATGGTGCTGACTTTGCAGAAATGAAAAAAAGTTTTGTTACGACGCTACAAATCATCTTACACCTTCTGCTTGCATTTCGGGGGGTATCATTAGAAACCTACTGTACTTGAAGACATTTAAACTAGAAAAATACATATATGAAGACTGTTATGTTGCGGACGGCTCGAGAAACCTCCCTGTTCTCTACATTGTACCACTTTCCCAATGCTATTTACAATATCACATGATACACTGCCTCCCCAAACTGTTCCCGTAGATATACACTTGTACATTTTGTCTTTTTCACTCACTTTCACAGATTATTTTTGCATTATTTAGAAATCTTGAAACTCTAAATCTGACTTGAAGCTCATAAAAAGTGTTAAACATCAGGCAGCTGCACTTGTGTTTAAATTTGAGGGTTTGTTTTTCATGCTTGTAAAAAAGTGTGTGTGTTGAGTCTGTCTCTTTGTAGCTGTGTGGTGTAACAGGTGAATACATCGTGGATGAGGTGAAAAGACCACAATATTGTTTTATGTTGAGATGAATAAAAATGTTGAAGTGAAAACTGCTCTTGTGACATTTTAAAATAGGCCTTTGTCTTCTTACAGATAGGAAAATGTTCTAAGTTATCAGAGGCAAAGCCAAGTTTATTTGTAGAGGACAATTCATACGCAAAGTGATTCAAAGTGCTTTACAGAATAAGAAAGACATTAACATCACAATACAAACAGATCAGAACATAAATAATCATCAAAAATTTGCATTAAAATTATTAAAAGAGAAGAGACAGAGGAATAAAAACCTTTCAGTCATATTCAGTTAAACAGAAGAGTTTTGAGTCTGAATTTAAACACAGTCAGAGCACAGGTCTGTCTCACATGTTCAGAAGAATGTTCAAGGTTTTAGCCGCAAAAAACTGAAAGGCTGACTCCCCATGTTTAGTCCTGGTTTAGTTCTGGTTTAATCTCAGTTTAGTCCTGGTTTAATTCTGGTTTACCCCTGGTTTATTCCTGATTTAGTCCCGGTTTACTCCTGGTTTAGTCCTGGTTTAATCCTGGTTTTAGTCCTGGTTTATTCCTGTTTAGTCCCGGTTTACTCTTGGTTTAGTCTTGGTTTTATTCCTGGTTTACTCCTGGTTTAATCTCAGTTTAGTCCTGGTTTAGTCCTAGTTTAGTCTCTTGGTTTAGTCTGGTTTACTCCTGGTTTAATCTCAGTTTAGTCCTGGTTTAAGTCCTAGTTTAGTCTTGGTTTAATCTCAGTTTTAGTCCTGGTTTAGTCCTGGTTTAATCTCAGTTTAGTCCTGGTTTAAGTCTTTTAGGTTTCCTTCTTGATTTCCTCCTGGTTTAATCTCAGTTTAGTCTTTTTAATCTCATTTTAGTCCTGATTTTTAATCCTGTTTTTAATCTCAGTTTAGTCCTGGTTTAATCCTGGTTTAATCTCAGTTTAGTCCTCCTGGTTTAGTCTTGGTTTAGTTCTGGTTTAGTCCTGGTTTAGTCTTTTAGGTTTTAATCTCAGTTTAGTCCTGGTTTAATCTCAGTTTAGTCCTGGTTTAATCTTTTAGTCGTTTAATCTCAGTTTAGTCCTGGTTTAGCCCTGGTTTAAATCCTGATTTAGTCACTGGTTTAGTTCCTGGTTTAATCCTGGTTTAATCTTGGTTTAAATCTCAGTTTAGTCCTGGTTTCAGCACATATTCAGTCTTGACTCTGTGCACCAGCAGGAGTCGGTCCCTGAGCTCTTCAGAGTGCAGATGGTTCATGTGGCACTAACATGTCACAGATGGATTTTGGTGCTCGGCCATGGACAGACTTGTACAAACAGAGCCCCTTTAAAGTCTTTTCTCTGAACCACAGGGGGCAGAGCAGAGACCTGACACCTGGACTTACGTGCTCGGACTTCTTGGTTGGAGTCAGGACCTGAGCTGCAGTGTTCTGGATGTTCTGCAGCGTCTCACAGTGAGAGTCTGTTACAGTATCTAACCTACTGGAGACAAACACATGGATAAGTCTCTCCAAGTCTGATTTAGACAGTAAACCTTTGATTTTTTGTGGTGTTTTTAGAAGGTAAAAAGCTGCAGTTGTTATGGCTGTTAAAGTTCAAGTCTGATCCATTATTACCTTTAGATTTCTTGCCTGATTTGAAGGTTTTGGAGAGAGAGACTGGAGGTGACTGCTCACACTGTCTCTTTGTTTCTGTGGACCAAAGACAATGACTTCAGTCTTGTCTGAGTTTAGCTGGAGAAATTTGTTTTGCGTCCACACACTGATCTGTTGGATGCAGTGGCAGAGAGTATAAAATCGTTACTGTAATACGTGACTTTTATGGTGAGGGATCCGCCACTCGTCTAGAAATGTTCCACAGTATGGCATTAAACTTATCTCTTTTGGATTCACTGTATCACGGATGATGTCAGTGCATGTTATTGTTACTGTGAGCAGGTTCAGCTCTTCACAGATCTGACCTGTAACCACCTGCTTGTTTCCATGGAGACAGATAACTTCAGTGTCACGCTTTCACAGTTACATAACGCACTGATATGAACAACTGAAGCAAATTCACCTGATTTATTTCACTTATACAGGACTCATATATTTATTTAGATTGTGTGTTAAGGCTGCATGATGTGAAAAAAACACCAATATGAAAACTATGAAAACAGGTTAGTTCACTTAACTTCCTATATTTACATGTCAAAACTAAAGTCACAGTTAAAGTCCAGTTCATCTTTGGGGAAACAGGACAAAAATATGAACTAAGTGAGAATGTAACTTTAATGCATAATACTGTTTAATTTAATATTGCATTTTTTGTCTTTTGTGCATAATTTTGCTGTGAAAACATGTCAAACGATGGACAGTGACTTCAAAATGCTACATGAAAGAATCCAGTGTGAATCTGCTGTATGAAGAGAAACAGAAGATGTCATTTGACTCATGTGTTTTTTGTTGTGATGCTACAAAGTAAAAGAGCTTCAGGAGGCTTAATAACACTGGTATATAACGCTGACTACACACGCTTCTTTAAAGATCATTTTAGACTGAATCAACGAGAGTCAGTGAAAGTTCAGCATCATCATAAACTCAGGGTTTGATCAGATTAAACCTGATCCTTTATCTGTTGTATGTAACATGGAGTCTAATAGTGCTACAATTTCACTACTGCAGCTTTTCAATCGGCTATCAAGTCTATATTTTTGCTGATATAGTCTACTTAAGGGTATTATTGTAGTTATTAAAGTTATATCTTTAGACTAACTGGATTAATTCGTGTTTGTATAGTCAGGTTTATGCAGTTTTTAATCCCATTTTAGATACATTTTAATCCTGTGTCTAAATAGTCCTGTCATACTAGCAATGAAACCAGTAGGTGGCGTCTCCTCGGCTATATTAAAGATATAAAACGCTTGTAAAGTGGAAATAAACTTATAAAAGCGCTGTGTAAGGGTAACTTTATGTTTTTGATGTGTTACTTGTGGAGTTATGTTACATCTCTGGTAGTTAATCACTTAAAACAGTCGACATTCTAGTTTTACCTCAGTATCTTTTACTTTCGTTTTTGCCTTGTTTAGCTCACAACCTGTGAGAGGCACTTTTACCTGGTTACACGTGACGTTTATGCTCAATCTGAATTCTGATTGGTTCCAAAATGATCACTTGACCTTCTCACCAGAAATTCCCGCAGATATGTCCCTCCCTGTTCCGTAATAAATGCGTCTGTCGCGTCTCTCCACTTTACTCTTCTCCCGCTTTTCTCTGGAAACTT
>NW_026571353.1:9462636-9564803 GCF_026225935.1 Boleophthalmus pectinirostris | reverse complement strand
GGTTTCAAATGAGCGCGCACAGGCTGCACTGAGACGCTCCACACGCTCCTCCACCCCGGTAGAAGTTTATTGCCAACAGCAGCGGCTGTAATGAAATATGATCGCACTTGTTGAGTGTCAGACATTGAGTGACAGACAAGACTGAGTCCAAACGCGATCGAGTCCGAGACGAGAACACGCCGATCTACCCACACGACCTTGGCGATCAACGCTGGTAGATCGGGATCGACGTATTGCGCACCTCTGGTGTAGAGGGTTGGGGAGGGGACTTCAGACTGTCTCTTTGTCTCCACATCTGAACCAGCGGGCATCCAATCTTCAAGGGGAAAACCCTGCGCAGACAGACTCTCCCAGTGCAAATGTGCCTCTTCAGTCTGCAATCAGAAAAAAATGACATATAAGGCTGTTTCATGATTACATAATATTTCATAACAAAATGAACCAAATGAGATGAGTTACCTAATGCAAGGGTTGTCAAAAACCCAGATACCAATTCATACTAAAACTAGGACACTCATTTATCAAATTGAACCTTTCCTGAAAAGCTTGAAGAATGATCTGTCTCTGTATCACAACAAGTATGAGACCACCTATTAAAAACTATTATTTTGAGGTGAAAATTATAAGCTTTGGTCTAAAAGAGCATTTGATTATCATTGTGATATCAATCTGTATAGTTTGAGTAATGAGCTGTTTTACACTTTGATGTTGAAAGTGCACGGCAGTCTGTTTTTTTCAAGTGCTGCTGTTACAATATAATCAAAAAGAGAGAGAGAGAGAAAAAAAACACACTCATTAATAACAAATAAAGTTTTTTTTCAAGTTTAAAGGTCCACAATGAAACTTTTCTGGCCACCACTTGCTTGTTTTCATAGAGATTTTATTGCTTTTCCTGAAATGTTCCAAAGTATCGAAATAGAAAAAACTTTACTACACATGTTTATATTGATCAAAAATACCTTGAAAAACATGTATTAATACTGTGGGCAGAGTAGCCTCTCTGCAGATATGACCTGTAACTTGGACTAGTGGTGACTTCTGCTACTGTGGAACACACCAGACAAAGCAACAACATATCCATGGACAAAAGGCACGAGAAAAAGTTACACTGTGACCAAATTTGTTACATACATTTTTGTGTTACATTCCCAAAATTATTGATATTAGCCAGAGTAATTTTCTGTTTCAAACATAGACTGTATAAAGAAGTGGACCCACAGTGTTCAACTCCAGTTAAATGAAGCTCAAGGGGTTGGCAGTTTACCAGCTTTTCAGACTTCATCACCTCACCTTCACTTGCCTCACTGTCTCATCGTCATCGTCCTCTTCACTTGCCTCGTCATCGTCCTCTTCACTTGCCTCGTCATCGTCCCCTTCACTTGCCTTGCCATCTAATCCCCTTTCACTTGCTCGTCATCCCATCGCCCCCTTCACTTGCCTTGCCATCTCATCGTCCCCTTCACTTGCCTCGTCATCGTCCCTTCACTTGCCTCGCCATCTAATCGTCCCTTTCACTAGCCTCGTCATCCCATCGCCCCCTTCACTTGCCTCGCCATCTCATCGTCCCCTTCACTTGCCTCGCCATCTCATCATCCCCCTTCACTTGCCTCGCCGTCCCATCGTCCCCTTCACTTGCCTCACCATCTCATCATCCCCTTTACTTGCCTCGTCATCCCATCGTCCCGTTCACTTGCCTCATCATCTCATCATCCCACTCACTTGCCTCAATTTCACTTCAACCATGTCCAGTATCCAGGTCCCCGGGGGAACAGACATCTCCTAAACCAAACCGACCAGTTACTCCTTCATCGCAATGTCTTTTGCTGATGTCTGAGCGTGAAAGATCATCTCATTCAATAAAGCCACTAATACTTTCCTTTCGTGTCTTTCTAGGTTGAAATAGAAGTGAATTTGGAGCCGAGTTACATATTAGGAATAGGAATTTGTTTACGGACAAAACAGTGTAATTAAAAACAGGATCTTGTAAAGAGGCTAAGATGAACATTTTAAGACCAAAATGACAAGGCGACAATTTTTCAATATAAAGTCAATTGGAAACAGAGTTGATGGAGCCGGAAGCGCCCCCATGCTCACATGTGTATATACAGTCCATGGTCCCAAAGCATCTGTTGCTGGCTACCAAAATGCATCAAGGGCTTCTTTTATTCCTCCTGCAGTTGTCAGTAGTAGTGTCATTACACCATCTACTCCAAAATAGTTTACGGATGACATATTGCAAGTATTTTTCAAGCCTCACCCATTTTTTAACTCCTTGACAAAAGTTTACATTCTTCATTTAATTCCAACTTCCAGACATCTTGTACACACGCCAAGTCCAGGAAGTACGTGACCAACTAGCGGCCCCTTCATGAGATGCCAAACACATTGTAATATACTAATGTGATGTTTGGGTATCAGAGCTGCTTTCAGAGGAATTCACACAAACAGTGTTTTAATGATGAGAATAACAAAGGCAGAAGACAAAACACTGGTGCTCTTGGGACTGAATGAATGAGCTGACTCACTGTAGCAACTCCTCTGATTTCACACCACATTTAAACATCTAAATAATCAAAAGGGATGGTGCGATATGGACCGAGTATGTATTTATTTTTGCAGATACTGATTCTGTCTTGCTGCGGTGTCTGGTAACTGATAATTGGCAATACAAATATTAAAGGAGCACTATGGAACTTTTTGGTTGGGGGCCGTTACCGGTTTGTTTTTATAGATATGTCATTCCTCTGTCTGGAATGTTCCACAGTATGACATTAAACAGATCTACCTTACATTTATTCAATTACAGGTGGTTTTATAGCTCAAAAATATCTAGAAAAACAGGCATTCTGACTGTGAGCGGGGTTGCCTCTCCACAGATCTGACCTGTAACTTGATCTGGTTTGGTCTCCATGAAGGTAGAAAGGTTTAATGCCATACTGTGAAACATTTAAGACTAAGAAATAGCATCTCCTTGGAGAAAAGCATTTGATGGGCCCTCTACCAGAAAAGTTACACAATGCACCTTTAAGTAACTTTTGTAAAGATAATAACATTTATTTATCTAGAACACAAAATATGTTACTGTAAGATTGTGCAAACATACAGGTATATTTTGGCTGCTTGATTCATCTTCATTTCCATTTTTACAAATTTGTCTGTTCAAAGACACAGATCAGATTCACTGAGGAGCAGAGATCGGCTTGTTTTTTCATGGCAGGAGAAAATCAATGGCCGATAATTTCTGTTGATATTTTTTGGCCGGTGTAGTAACATTTTTGCAGTACTCTCTTTGGAATAAGGCGATCAGAAAAGCATTATATATATTCTTCATGGCAAAATTGCAAAATAAAAACACCACCATCATGTAGAGCAGATTAATATGAACATTTAAGACCAAAATGATGATACTCACTGCAGAAGTTACAGAGAGGGGGTGACAATTTTTCAATGTAAAGACAATTGAAAGTTGATGGAACTGGAAGTGTCACCATGCCCCATATATAGTATCATTTTTGCAGTACTCTCTTTGGAATAAAGTGTTCAAAAAGCATTCTTTACGGATATTTAGGCAGTTGATTGGGCCAAACTAAATATCAGCCTCTGCTTGAGATTTAAAGGTGTATTGCGCAACTTTGCTTTGTCTGGAATGTTCCACAGTACGGTATTAAACCATTCTATGTTCATGGAGACCAAACCGGACCAAGTTACAAGTCAGATCTGTGGAGAGGCAACCCCGCTCACAGACAGAAAGCCTGTTTTTCTAGATATTTTTGAGCTATAAGACCATTTGTAATTGAATAAATGTAAGGTAGAGACGTTTAATGTCACACTGTGGAACATTCCAGGCAGAGCAATGACATATCCATAGAAACAAGCAGGTGACGGACCCCAACCAAAAAATTACATAATGCAACTTTAAGGCTGGTTAAACAAATAGAGCAATTATCTCTATCTCTACTGAGGATAGACTGAAAATGACACATGAGCACACAAAGAATGGGGGGGACAAATATTGGCAAAATTTTCAATATTGGACCAGTAACAGTCATTAAAACCAATACTGGAACAATATATGACTCATTCATAAACAAAAAGCAAATATTTACTCAGTTTTCAATAATTATGAAAAATTTGTCTTCCAAAAATACTATAATTCAAAGTAAACCAGGACTCAGGACTCAACTTCTACACCTAAATAACAGTTATTCATGAGGCAATAACTCACCTTTAGCATCTTTCTGTCCTGGCTGGTTTCCATTTTGGCTGACATGGGTGTGGTGCTATGACGATGTTTCCTGAGGTGAGAGAAGAAAGTCTATTTATTTATTTACCTAATGGAGCTTGAGCCCGGTTCAATCACAAAATCATGTGCGTCTTCAAAGCGAGAAGTTAATTTTCGAAACGCTCGCACCTGACCTGACATTTCAAAGAGGAAAGCCAGGAGAGCTAAATTGCAGTCTAAATGCTTAAATATGGCTATTAGATGAAAATTACGAGCAAAACCGGAAAATAGCTCTACTTGATGGGATAATTTGCTCAGACAAGTTCACACCAGTTGTCAAAAGACTTTCTGGGAAAAAATGCTGCCATCTTGTGTTCACAATCGGAAATGTTAACCTTGAACAGGTCAACTTTCAGTTATCACTGCAAAATTCGATAAAATAATAAAATGTTCGGTAAGATGATGTGTGTATAGGCGTGATTCAGCATTGGACTGTTTAAAATTTGGAATCATGACTCAATTATTACGGAAAGAATATATTTTCAATGTAGGACAATATTGGATACATAGTCTCTTGTAAACTAGGCCTACTTAAAAGCACACTGTGTAATTTGTCTGGTGAATGGTCCACCACCTACTTGTCTGTTTGTGAGCAATAAATAACACTTTTAGTTGAACAAATACAACACAGATTAGTTTAATACTGTGGACAATTTAATCCAGCATCATCTCCATGGAGAGAAACAGGTTGCAGACCCTCTCCAGAAAAGTTAAACGGTGCACCTTCAAAATCCACCTACTGTGATGCTGCATCTCTGGATAAAGCTATCAGGCTGATGAAGTCCTGGTCAATCCAGTTTGCAGCATCCACTAAAGTGATGACGGGAAACCTGGAGTCTGAGGGAGCAGTAGAAATAAGATTATCACACATAATCACCGGTTTGGATGCAGGATAGTCCACACACTTCAGACAGCTGGAACAGACACAAATCTTCTGCGATGTGAACTAGACAATTTAAATCTTTGATACATATTGAACTTTCTATGCAGGAAAGTAGGTGGTACGCAGGTGGTATTCAAGCTGCTTCTGGTGGTATGTGAAGTTCTCTGCATTCCTAATCTTATAGAAAAGTCACACACATGGAATAGTACTGTTTTATAGCTCCGTGAACTACACAGAAACCCAGATATTTTCATAGGTGGTGTGAAAAGTTTGAGAACCACTGGCTCGCCACAGCTCCTGTATTATATAAAAGTGCAATATACTTTTATAGGGGCACTATGTAACTTCAAGTGGAGGGAGGGTCTACCACAGACTCGATGGAAATCCTATTACTTTGCACAGACAGTACCACAGTATAGCAATAAACTTCATGGAAAGCATGTAATGCCATTAGGCCAATTTACAGGTCAGATCTGTGGAGAGGTGTGCCGCCTTATAGTTTATTGGGGTTTTTTTTAACCTATGATTCAGTCAGTACTTGATAGATATGTTATGCTAGTGTGGAACATTACATTCCAAGCAAAGCAGATCTCCATGGAGACAAACAGTCAGCATACCCTCCACCTGAAAAGTTACGTAAGGCGCCTTTAAGCTCTTGGGATGGGGGCAAAGAGTGTAATTTGTGCTACCTCTGCACGGCCGTGTGAAGGGTTTGTCTGGGTCCCTCAGGATCTTGGGGTGTCCCTCTCGGACGCGCTGCTCGGACTCCCAGCAGCACGTGTGACTGCAGGAGGGCCACAGACAGTGCACCTCATCCAGGACCACTCCAGACATCCTGCTTCAGCACAAACACGACTCTTTCAACAACACGTGGTTAACTTTAGCGAACATCTGACTTTGCATTAGAAATAAAAATGTTTGACTCACGAACGATCCTTGAATTGATACTATACTCCATATTTCATTATCTATTATATGATTGTGATAGTACATAACCTACCTTTATCTAATAAAGCAATGTCATTTAAAGTTTGTCCATTGTTGACATAAATTCAGGTTAGACAGTTGCTTGGCTGCGAACCACAACCCAAACTTTCACTGTTGGCAGTGCAGCACCGCCATCTGCTGGTCTGAATGAAGAACTACAGCAGAATAAATTACCTATAGAAACACTCCATGATCAAATGACAGAAAATAAGCTTTATAACAAAACTGAGAGCTATGCATTAAAACCCTAAACAACCTAACTATTCTACCCTGCATTGGATACATTTACATGGCCAGTAAAAATCAAAACTATTTATTATAATAATCAGATAACCCAATCATTTGAACTGTAAAGAAATCATAGGTGACGTGTCAGTTAATCAATGGATGGTGAGACTATTGTAACTGTTGTAGCTGGAAGACAATGTGAAATGCCTTAAAAAAAAAATCTTTAAATCTGTTTTAAAATTATTTCATTTTTGTCTTCATTGTCATTAGTTTGTCATTACTTTTCTCTTTTTGTCTCTTTTTTCTCTAACTGTCCTTGTTGAAAGTGTGTGTGAACAATCAGAAAGAAATCAGAAAATAAACACAGAATTTGCAACTGTTTACAGCGTTTGAATAATTTGATAAACTGCACAAATCAGTTGGATCAGATTTTTAGTGCATATATTAACATAGTATAGTATAACATTTCATTAACAAATTGCTCAAGTCATAAAAAGGTGTACTATGTAACTTTTGGGTTGGGGGTCCATCACTTGCTTGTTCCTATGGAGATGTAATTGTTCTGCCTTCCACAGTATGAAATTAAACAGATGTACTTTATATTTATTCAGTTACAGGTGACTTTGTATCTCAAAAATGCCTAGAAAAACAGGCATTCTGACTGTGAGCGGGGTTGCCTCTTCACAGATCTGACCTGTAACTTGGTCTAGTTTGGTGTCTGTGGAGATAGAAAAGTTCAGTGCCATACTGTAACATTCCAGACAAAGCAATAACATCTCTATGAAGAATTATTTGACTGACCCTCCGTCAGAAAAGTTACACAATGCACCTTTAACACAGCTCAATCAATACTGCAGGTTTGAAGTACAAGTAGTAAATTTCACACATTTTCAGGGGTTTCGCAACATTAGTTAGTACCTAATAAAGACTGCACAACAACAGTAAATATTTTCTGTCATTTATTTGCAATAATTAATGTCATAATAGCAAATCTGTGTAAAAGGGCATTTTAAAGCAGCAAGATTACAAATAAAAGACATTGTATAGATTGGAACGTTTGCTCGAAGTTTGCTAATTAAAGAAACTAGTCTGCTACTGTGGCATGTACAAAGTTTAAGACACTATCAGAAATCACAGAATTATCTAAAACCATTTAGTTTACATCCGTGTGTCAATGCTTGTTATTTATAGGGATAGTTCAGTATTTTTGAAATGCAATAGAGTGAGGCACTTACGGATTCATTTGTGTGGTAGACTGCAAAATTTGAAATCCACATGGGCTCTATTTACGCTTGCATCACAAAACCAGAAGACATTTGGAAACATGCGGATGACTACTTCCTTTGGGCTCTGTTGGCGATAATAACTGACAAAATCTGGGAAAACTGAGAAAATTGCCTGGTTTTCTTCCTTGTATTCTTTCTTTTTCTATATATAAATTGCCTATTAATTTGTGTATTATAATTTGTTGAACTTAATAAAAAAAAAAAAAAAAAGGTGATTGTAGTGTCCCATTATGTTCACAGATCAATCAGCTGCCTGTAAGTAACATCGAAAAAGTGATTAGAGTCAAGTCCCCAATGGAAAGTTTTGGCAGGTTGTGAAGAGCGCTGCTGATGAATCCACGGTTTTATCACATACACAGTGCCAGTAACTACACCGAAATTCATCTTCCACAGGTTTCCAATCGTCTTCCGGTAAGCATGAATAGAGCCTATTATAATTTCAAGCCAGATTGAACATGCTACATCTAGAAAATCATTCAAACTGTATTTTTATGACATGTTAATTAAAAAATACTGAACTATCTCTTTACAGAATTAGTTTTGAATTGTTCTCTTATGCAGTTAAGGCAGCAGTTGTCACCCCGTTGTCCGACTTCAAGTAAAAAGTTCATGAACAGGAGATCTTCTTCAGAAACAGCAATATTCCATGTCCTAAATAGTTTTCTATTGGTTTTCTGTTGAAGTGTTGTCTCAGTTCAGCCAGTCTAAATCATCATCATCGTCATCCTCGCCAAACAGTGGGGCTGGAGGAGGGCGCCCCTTCAAGCTCTGAACACAAATACGGTTGTGAATAAATAAGTTGCCATCGTAATTAATAAATGTTTGTCATATATTATCATACATTCACACACAATATGCCCAGATATTTTGTGCATCAAACACACACATGAAAAGCAATGTCACCTGCTTGTCTTCACTGAGATAAGTGTAATGCCATACTGTGGAACATCTCCATGGAGACAAGCAGGTGGCCAGGCAGTTATATAGTGCACCTTTAAAAATCTCTCTTTTTTTTTTTTTTTTTTTGAGATAAGACCTTGTTATTGTCAAACACTTGAAATCAACCATTAGAACATGACATAAACACAACATTACAGCAGTGAGGACATGTGTTAGTGCCAGTGGTGGAAGATAATGAAGTATAAAAGGAAAAGTACAATACTTAAATACAATTTCAGGTATCTGTACTTTATTAAGTACACTCTACAGTGGATACTTTTTACTGGTTTGAGACATGTTGAAATGGCTGAGATTTATTTTAAGCACATTTCATTTGAGTTAACATCCCAACTTTGAGCAAAACAAACACAAAAATAGCTAGAAAAAAAAGAAAAGAAAACTGAATTAAAATAAGCTAAATTCTTTCTCAGTATCTTGGCATTTCATTGTTTAATTGAGTACTTGAGTAGATTTTCTCATCTAATTGACTTTTACTTCAGTAACTTTTTGCCTCTGTATCTGTACTTTTACTTAAGTAATAAACTGAGTACTTCATCCATCACTGGTTAGTTTGTATCTGAGAGTTCCACTGAACTCTACAGATGGCCTCTTACCAGTTCTTCCTCCTCCTCTTCCTCGTGGGCTGGCTCTGGGGGTTTTACAGGGACATCGAAAAATGGCTCCTCTCCATTTTCCTCCTCCATTCTCCCAGTCGGACTGAGAGAATAGTGAAGGGGGCAGGGTGGGGCAGACAAAACAGGTGAGGGGTTAGAGAGTTAGCGGGGACAGGTAAGTCAGTTAGATGATTGGGAATATGCATGCAGAGTTACAGTTTGAATAAATAAACATATGGTAGTGAAGGGCATTTCAGAAGTGGGTCAAATCAAATATTTAAAATAGTCTTGATTTTAACATTGCTAATTAAATGCTGGACAAGGTTGTTCCACCAATACATTATTATAAGGCAATTATCTATGAATAATGGTAAAAGTTGGCTGTGCAATTAATCAAATTTTAATCAAAATGAGATCATTTAATCATTTCAAATTTTCAGTGATCAACTTGTATTTTGTGTGTGTGTGTTTTCGGCAATTCTACTGCCAGTTAAAGCATGTGGGGCAGAGTTTAAACTTTAGAAGAGAAATTAAGCCATCATGTGTTAATTGGCACTTATTTAAAAACAAACAAAATGACAATGTAATGTTCATTAAGTTATAATTTCATTTCATTTGTTTTTAATAAGAGGAAATAACAGTGAAACAAAATAAATTTTAAAAATTTGATTTCAATATTGTTTAGCTGTAGAATCTGGTCTAAGAGATATGACTTTCCTAATGAATGAAACAACACATATTACGTATTTATGTAGGTAGCAGTATTAACTTATTGTTATGGCAATGATTAGGTTATGCATATGTGCTCTTGATAACATTGTGACAGTTTTCTTGTTTGGTAGTTTCTCTGTTTGGAAAAGTAAAGTGGAGATAATGATATTGGTATTGTTCTACTGGCTTCATCCAAGTTTATTCTTACCAAAAAGTAAAAATACAACAATTTGGGAGTATCATCTTTACTCCTCTGCTCACCTTGTAACTTCTGGTGGGCCGTCTTGTTGTGGGTTAGGAGGAGGAGGGGGGTTGGTCGGTGGTCCAAAAGATTTAGGGGAGCTTGAAACTTGCACTTCCTCTTTCTCCATCTCCACATCAGTCTTGACTTCTGCATTTTCATTTGCCACCACCTCAACTGAAACTTCATTTGGTAAACTCTGATCATTTTTGCTTTCACTCTCCAATGGTTTAGCTATGTTTTCTTCTGTCACTATGGTTTGAACTGATGGAGACATTTTTTCTTCTTCTGGCTTTATGTCTTTTTCTTCCTCCTTCTCAGCTGCTGTAGACTCCATAGTTGTAGTTTTTAGATTGTCTGTACCTTCTTCTGAATGCACGTCTCTAGAGCTTTCAATTTCCGACATCTTCTCTTCTGGTAGAACTTTCTCAACTTTCTGAACCTCATTGTCTTTAACTAATTCAGTTTTATCAACTTCCTCTGTCTCTCCCACATGTATCACTTGCTCTTTCACTTCCTCATCCATTTGGTCATCCACTTCACTGACTTCTCTCTCTCCGTTCACGTGAATACTTTCTTCACTTTCTTGGGTCGTTCCTTCAGCTGTTGTTTCTTCTGACTCTTTGTCCTCATCTTTTTTCCCGGAGGTCACTGAAGGCCTCTCCACTGAACCACTGAGCAGCTGCAGTGTTACATTCTGCAAAATAACACATCACTTTTAAAATAATCTGATAATGTTCTATTGGGTATAAAATAAGTAAATAATAAATAATAATCTAAATAATAATAACTGTAACAGTTGATTAATGTACACTGTCCCTGTCAAAAAAATACATACAGTGAATAAAAAATAAAAAAATGTAATGATGAGTAAAGGCAGCTAAACTCCAAGAGATGTACACGGTTTGCTTTATGGCATAAAAGGTTTAGGTCTTAATATTGTATTCTGTTGTTATCTATGGTGAAATAAGTGTAAACACGATGTAATGATTGTAATTATGACATTGTTTGTTATTATTTGTTATTTGATTGCAACACCATTCATTAGGGCTGTTAACACACAGAAAGTGATCGTGATTAGAGTAAAATTATAGAAAATGATTGTGATTAGGGCGAGAGAATACACATGACAACAATGATTTTTACATTGTTGTTTCTTTCAAAAAGAGGCACAAATAACAAATATTTTCCGCAACCATAGGGCGTACTCAAAAGCCTCCAACCCCATCAAAAATACGCCCCGCAATCCAGAGCGCCCTATACACGAATCTACTCAGGTGTCCCAGCACGACTTCAGTAAACTACAATGCCGCACCACCCGCAGTGCACGCAAACACGCCCGGAGCAGACAGCGACCGCACAGCGAAAAACACCCACAGCCACACTCATCACTCCACGCTGACGAGGAATGGAACAGAGGAACGAACCGAAAAAGTGAGTGCACAACTGAACAACTGCGAACACGCCGACAATCCAGCAGTCCCAGCGCCCTCCCTACACGCCACAACTGAACAAAGCCCAGAGTCACCGTGAACGCCACAAACAAAGTCCGACTGACCCATCTAACTGTTGTGTTTCATATTAATGTGCCTTATAGTCCGGTGTGGTTTATATGTGAAAAAAGTTATAGCAATAGACCATTCAATGATAGTGCCGCTTATAATCCAGAGCGCCCTATATTGCGGAAAATATGGCAGTTGTTATTGGTGGTGCCATTTTTCCCGACTGATCACATTGTACTTTGTCACAAAAAATCTAAAAGGTAAATAAATAAATGTTGACCAGACCCAAGAACTCACTATATTACCAAGAAAATTTGATTTTTTACAATATTAATTTTAGCTGTCCCCCATCTGTATTAAATAATACTGACTTATAGAATGTTGTGGTGTCATCTGAAACCCAGCAATAGCCCTAAATGTAACAGTGATTAAATAAAAATAGACTTTTTTTGAGGGGGCACAAATCCTGTCTCACACTTACTTTAATGGTTGACACAATCACACCCAGTATGGCCTGTCCACTGTACGACTCATTCAGGTCAAACTCTCCTCGAAGTGAATGGAAAACACCATTCATCACACGCTTCACCTGCAAAACCCAGAGAATCTCCTTTAATACAATGACAACTAAAATACAGTAACATTATTTATTATAATAACAACATTACATAATATCGCTTATATAGTGTATTACAAATCTGTACCTCTGTAGCAGTATCACTTGAACTCCCCTTCTCTTCTAATTGACTCTCTAGTTCAATCACTCTTCGCTGAAACTTTTCCTGAGCTGCCGCTGCCCGTCTTTCCAACGCTGTGTACTGTATTAAACAGTAGAAATAAATCATAGTTTTTATTCTCAAACAGTACAGGTATTAAAACATGCATGAACTGTTATTGTATTGTAAATGGTATTTTATTTGTTCGATCATTATTGCATTCATACTTTTTCTTGAAGAGCATGCAGTTCCTCAGCTTGACCCTGATGTTGGAGTAAAGTCTGGTTTTCTGCCTCTTTGGATTGTTTTAGAAGTGCAAACTAAGAGGAAAAACACAGAAACAATTATGTACACACATCTTTGAGAAAATATTGAACGTAACTCTTTCACCTTTTAAGTAAGTAGGGACAGTACAATGTGATTGAGCTACTAAAAATAAAATCAGCTAAGAATATGTACTTTTAGAGTTGCAAACTCTGACTGGTCTCGAAGAAAGAATCATTATTCATATTAATACACACTGATGTAATATGGTATACTGATTTTCAACCAGATTTTCTGATTTCAACAGATTTTCTAACGAACTGAATGCATTCATTGGAGTGTAATGAGAAAACTTTTTAACCAGAAAATACATACACAAAATACTATTGCGAAATTCCTTGCAGTAGACGGTGATACGGGCATTATTTACACTTTTTTGGCCCAAACTGGTGTAATTTGATAATGCTTTAGTAGATGGTAGGTCAAAGCATCTTTTGAACAGCAAAAGTGTGCAGCGACTCACAAAACTTGAAAACTATAATTGTTTAATACATACCAAATAATTGTATATCTATAATCACACTGATCATCTAAAATCACACGAAGCAATGATTTCTGAGATTCCTACTATAACCCTTGTATTTGTACTTATTTATTAAAGGGACTACAAATATGATACAGTCCCCGGCTGATGTGCAAAAGGTGCTGTTTAAGTCCAGTTGTGTGGACAGAGTGTAGGTAGCTCACTTATATTCACTGGGATGGTGCACCAGGTTTGAGAGGCGCAGAAAGAGAATACAGCCTGTCCAAAAGCACTTTTCCTTGATGGTATTATACAATCACCTCTGGAGCATGCTCTTGTTGATCTGTTCGGATTTTTATTTTTATTTTTTTAACAAATTGTAGTAGGAGTGGGGCAGGGACCATGTAAGAGTTTGTACACAAGAATAGAGTCTGCAAATTTTATCAAAATATCCCAGCCTAATACATTGTGTTTCTTTAAAATAATTCAAAATAATGCAGTGTCGATGCGTCTTAGTTTTTTTTGTATAAAATTTGGAGAGCTTGTTTATATACTATTTCAAGTGATTTCAGAGTGGTTTTGCATGCTGAGGCCCAGCTTGTCATGCAGTATGTCATGTGAGAACCAATCACTGGCTTAAAATTAAAACCAAAAAAATTATAACCATAGACTGTACAAAGAAGTGGACAAAGCGAGTGTGTCGTCACCCATAGCGTTTGTCTTAAGTCAAATGAAGCTTGCAGGATCAAGTAGAGCAAGGTTAATACGAACATTTTAAGACCAAAATGTCGAGGCTCACAGCTGCAGTTACAGAGAGAGGGACCACAATATTCTAATTTAAGTCAGTGGGAGCCAGAAGCGCCAGCATGCAAACTCCTTTTTTGGAACGTGGCGACTAACGTGTTAACTATGTCCATTTATATATCCAGTCTATGCTTGTAACTCATACCTTGTCCTGTAGTTGTTTGAGCTGGTCCTGCAGGGCATCCCTCTGCTCTGCCACTTCACTGAGCTCTCTGCTGTGCTGCTGTTTGGCCACTGTCACTGCCTGGTCACACTTTCCTCTCCACTCCTCCTCCAGCTCCGCCTGCAGCTGGGACAACTACACACACAAAAACAATAGATAAGCACAGTGAGTAAATGGGCTTCTGAAATGAGTCAGAATATACTTGAAACAGACATGTGACAAAATCACAATAACAGGGTTTGACATCTGACCCCCCGTCCTGTTGTAGTCAGTCAAAATATTGTGATGGGAGTGGGTTAAGAGTCTTGCCAATATTACAATGCTGCTATGGGTATGGCATGATAAGTACTTCATCTGGCTGGTAAATCCTTTAATCCACAATCTCTTTCTTTGTATTGTTCCCAGTACAGAATCATTTTGCGCTTTCTAGTAAAATCTGTATTATTTTTTCCTTTTCCAATATTAAGAGTACATTCACACTCGTTATTTTGGTCCTCAAAATTGAGCACCTTTTAATCTAGATGTGGAGCTGGTTTGGTCTTCTTCTAGTCCTTGTTTAGCCCTGATCTAGTCCACGTCCAATTTTTATGTGCTGAATGTGTGAACACACCCTTAGACACTGACCTGATGTTCTACTTTTTTATAAACTTTACACAAGAACTAAGATAAAATGAAATATTTTTATACAAATTTGAGAAATGATTTAGAAATTATTGTGACATTAGAGAAAACTCTTACTGGATGTTTTACGATGTTACTCTTGTCACGTTTGATTAGCCTAAAAATCACATTGGTTTAAAAAAAAAAACTTGATAATGTTTTCATACAATTTTGGACTCTGTGAGACTCTACACACAAATAAACACAAATGAGTGACCTGTTCAGAGGCGACGTATACCCATTCTATTAATATAGATTAGGTATACTATATTAATAGTATAAACATTCTATAATATAGAATGCGTATACTCTGATTTGCCTAAAAAGACTCCTTGATCATGATGTTTTGTGTTTGGTCAGTGTGGTAGTACAGAAATAAAGATGTATAGTTTGACCTGTTCAGAAGCAGCATTGTCGTTGCTGGTTCGGGCCTTGCGGAGTTGACTGCGCAGGTTTTCCATTTCCTGCAGATTGCTCCTGCGCAGCTCCTCCAGCTCCTCGTCTCTGTGCTGACGCTCGGCCTGCCACTTCTTCTTACGCTCCAAGAGAGTCTGCAACGTATTAGGCACATTTAATTTGAAAGTGCAATGTGTAACTTTGTGTTACACATTGCACTTTCATGTGTAACTCATCAAATGCTTTTTTTCCATGGAGATCTTTTTGCCTGGTCTGGAATATTTCACAGTATGGCATTAAACCTTTCAATCTTCACGAAGACCAAACCAGAGCAAGTTACAAGTTAGATCTGTGGAGACGCAACTGTGCTCACAGTCAGAATGCCTGTTTTTCTAGGTGTTCTTGAGCTATAAAACCACCGGTAATTGAATAAATGTTAGGTAGAAATGTTTAATGCCATACTGTGGAACATTCCAGACAGAGCAATGACATATCCATAGAAACAAGCAGGTGATGAACCAACCAAAAAGTTACACAGTGCACCTTTTAAGCAAACTTTTTATAATTCAACATAATTTTTGGAAAGTTTACACATTTCTAGACAAAATTTTAGGAGTTTATGGTGATTGATACTATTTTATGATGTGAAGTCCTGCATTAATTTAAGATAAAAGCAAAAATGCTTCTGTATTAGTGACATTTTTTACTATGGGTTTGAGATGTAATGGTCAAAAGTCAACTGTTGGGATGAAAGGGTGAATGGATTAATAAATGGCTTCAAAATGGCATTGGTGGAAGCAGGCTTGAATTGAGAGGCTTATAAACGTGCTTTATATTGACAAGAATATGGATGGTGCAATTAATTGCCTTGTGTAGTAACTGCACATTAACAGCCCATATCCTGAACTCACTCTCTCCAGACTGTCTTTGTCAGTCTTCAGATCCTGCATCTCCTCCTCTATGTTGTTCAATCTTAGCTCCAGTTCTTTGCGCTTCTGTTTCTCCGAGCGATACTGGGCTTGGTATCTCTCTGCCTCCTCCTTCAGCTCTGAAACACACAATATAAAGCACTAAGAAAGTTATATCTTAGTTATAAATAAGGCCTTTACATAAAACAAAAATTCAGAGATTGCTACAAATTCTCTTAAAGATGCACTGCTTAATTTTTCTGGGGTAAGTCACCTGCTTGTCCCCATGGAGATAGTATTATTTCCCGAGAATATTCCACAGCATATTAAACTTGAGAAAACTGGTTGAGAAGATGGCACAATCAGGCCAAGTTACAAGTCAGATCTATGGAAAGGCAAGTGAGTAAGAATGCATGTTTTTTTAATGTATTTTTGAGCAGTGTAAAACACAACCTAAAACAAAATGAACACAAAAGCTATATAGTTTTGATGCTATACTGAAGAACATTCCAGGCAGAAAACTTATGCAGTGCACCTTTAATCTACTTCATATGTCCCTTCAGACAGACAAACCTTCCACTTGACTCCTCAGCGTTGTGACCTGTTGTCCATGGTTTTCATTTTCTTGCAGTGCTGAGTTCAGTTTAGTTTGAAGCTCCATAGACTTCTGCTGATGGGCTGATACCTCCAACTGTAGCTGAGCCAAACGGGCCGTGGACGCAGCCAAATCCTCAGTGAGTCGAACCTTCAGAAGAATTAAACAGGGACAGTGGGAATTTGGTGAGAAAGAAAGAACCCCAGACTATTAACCTTATTCCGGAACATGAAAAAATGCATTATTTTGTATGAGGCTGCTGATCTTAACAGCAAATAAGGACTATAAAGCTGTTTTAAAGCCCCCCAGAGAGCAGTGCAGTGTTGACTTGTTGGTGCACATAAAAATTTAACATTTTACACAAATGAACCTAACTTCTTGGGTTCTTTTTAAAGACAATACATTAGGAGATGGCTGTAAGGAATCTTCAGAACTATTTTGAAAATTGCTTGCAACTAGCAGCTAAACATGTGAACAAGGTAAATACATCTCAAACTGTATTGTCTTTAAAATGATTCCAAGAAGCTAATGTATAGATAGACAAACGTTTTTGGATTGCAGATGAACCTGCTTCTCAAATTTTAGCTGCAAAACTTTTCTCAAATTCTACATTAAAATGAATGGGATCCCTGCTTGTGCCACCACAAGAAAGTGCAGTTTAGGAGCATTAAGAGACAAAAGTGGGTGGGGCCAAATAAGATGAGAAAAATACGAGACTGTTTCGAGACAGTTAAAAAGTGAAGGCCCGGATGGATGAAGCGAGTGGTGTGATGGTCCTGTAAAGAGGTGAGGAGTGAATGTGCGACAAAAAGAAAAAAGAAAAAGAGACATCAAAGTTAGTTAATTGTTAATGAAGCATGATGGGAGCAAAGTGATCAGCATTAGCAGCGGACAGACCGGGGTCAATACTGGATCTACATTTTGGTTCAATAACGTGTCATTGTTGTACTATATTATCATGGGGTTCTGACTTGATGCTTCTCATTAAAAACACTCATCTCTCTATTGTTGATCGTTTGTATTTCAGTAGTTTATTTTACAAAAACTAGAACACACCCCTCTACACTTCTTTATTTGTGACCAGGACTTTCTTTAAAAAGAGCCATTTTCCAAAAAGATCATATAAATAGTAAAAGTGAGCAAGCGGTATTCAGTATTTTGGTCTATTCTATGTTGTAACTGGATTTTTTTTCTTTTGTTTTGTTACCTTTTTCAAAGCAGATCTATTCTGCAAAATTTACTTTTCTTTTAAACATGCTATAGTTGTTTCCCCTCCTCATTTACACCCCCAAAAAACTGCTGCTTGTTAGCGTGATGTGCAGCTATGCTCTTTGTTGTGATAACGTACATGTATATGCTGACGTCACTTCCTATAGGGCACAGACTTGTTTCTTTTAGATTAATATTGCAATTTAAAAAATGCAAGTTATAGGATAATGATCCATGGGTGTCATATATTATTACTATATAGCAGACACAAGCACAATATATCTTCTTTATGTTTTATACTACTACTGCAAGGCACAAGAGACAGTTTTCCTCTGTACCATATTTTACAGATTCTTTGGACTACTATTTTTATCTGGCTGGTCTAAAACATAAATAAATAATTGTAAGCATTTACCAAAGAAAACATGGTATGACAGTTAGTTAATCTCTCATATATTGGCTTGTCTTGGGAATTGTAACATTTATCATTTCTTTTGACCCCAGTCTGACAGGTGAACACACAGAATCAGAGCTCACCTGGTCCAAACCCAGGTCCAGAGGAGGGGGCTGAGAAGAGAGAGCAGCAAAAAGCTAGGTTTCTCCAGAGCAGCAAAGCAACAGCACGAAATCACAGCTATTCAATTCAGCATTAGATTAGAGAGGAGATATGTCAAGCAAACCTGGCCATACATACCATATTATTTACACAGTCATATTAAAGACATTAGCCAAGACACCCAATCATGATAATTACTGCATATGATCAATTTTAGCATTTTATATCTGTAGAGTAGTGTTGTCAGGCTGAATAACGACAAAAACTACAGCATACAGTTTAGTGGAAAACATAGTCAAGGTATGCGAGGATAATCCAGTTACATGAATTAAACATATTCCTAGAAAAACGCACAGGAGACAGTCAGCAAAATGTGTCAATATTATGCCTGTAGAGAATATTCAGTTATTGAAGCCAATACTATCAAATACTGAAGTCATACTATGTACATTTTGACACCACACGTTGTCTGCTTTCACTGATCCTGTCCAAACCATCTCACCTCTTATCTACAAACTTTTGCTTGGGCTTTTAAAGGTGCATTGTGCAACTTTATTGGTTTTCTGATTTTCTGGAGGTTCTGTCACCTGCTTGTCTCCATGGAGATGTTATTGCTTTGTCTGGAATGTGCCATGGTATAACATTAAACACACATCTAGCATTTATTCATTACAGGTGTTTCTATTTCTCAAAAAAAACAAAAAACAAAACAAAAACCCATAAATTCTCTCTGTGAATAGTATTGCCTCTCCACAGATCTGACCTATAATGCAGCCTGTAGATCTCTCCCTTGAGATAGATAGGCTTAATCTCTACCGTGGAACATTCTAGACAAAGCAATAACATCTCTCTGGAGACAAGCAGGTGGTGGACCCTCCACCAGAAAATTTGCGCAATGCACCTTTAACTGAGCTAGAGTCTCAATCCATACATCACCGAGTTTCTCTTTTTCTCTCATACAAACTTGCTTGAACACATTGTAACTCTAATATATTAATTAAATAATTAGTCTATTTTAATATAAGTTATTTATTTTTATTTTTGATTGCATATTTTTCTTTTCTTACATATTCTTCTCTTGCTCTTGTTCTTGTACTTTGTGTTGCAGCTGTGGAGTTTCCTCACTGTGGGACAATAAAGGTTCTCGTATCATTTCTTATTAGAACTCTATAAATAATGGCAGTGGTATTTAAATAGAAAAATGTGTATCCTGTAATAAGTGATGGAGAAATTGCCTTACTGTACTGTGGACTGTACCAAGGAGACTGCCAGCTCAGTCCTTGCTACCTGGCCTGCATAATCAGAGGTTACAATACTCCCTACAATGGAAGCATGACCAGACTTGAATGGACAATACTACCACAATAGATATAGATAGAGGCTTTGTAGATTCTGAAGGAAATTCAAACAAACAAAACTGTGTTGAGTGCTCATGTTTCTGGATCCTGCACTCCAGTCTCATGCCTCTCTCTTTATAACTCTCAAGCTACTTCAATTAATTCGACCAAAAAAAAAAAACAAAAAAAAAGAGTACAGTAATAACACTGTATGCTCTCACCTTCTCCTGCTCGGCCTGCAGCAGTTTTTGTGTGTTGTGTTCACTGGTGGATTTGAGCGAGTCATTCCTCTGTTCCAGCAGCAGGTGGCTCTGTTCCATGTATCTGGAAAAACACCAAAAATGTCACTCAAAACAAGAAGAAATGTTATATATGGTCATAAACAGCTCACTACTTACCTCTGGTTTTGGTTGATGAGTTCACCAATTTTGTGATTCTGCTCTTCAATTCGAGAACTTTTGTCAAAAACTTCCTTCTTTAGACATTCATTCTCCTAAAAGGTAAAGGTCTCATAATTTCAGATTTTCCAAAATCGACATTATAAATATGATACACATTGAAGAAGTTGTACCTGGACAATTCTCTGGATACTCTGCATGATCATCGAGGTTTCCATTGACATAGACGGTATTGTCATCATGGGGTTTCCCTGTCTTTGCAGCTCATCAATCTGTTAAAAGAGGCTTTGTCAATATGTGCAGTTGTATCAACATGACATTTTTGTTTTGATTACCTATATCACTTTAGGTGGAAAAATGGACAACAAAGAGTGCTCAGAGAAAAACAACCTCAAAATCATGAAAACAAGTATGAATGAAGCAAAATACATCTACAGCAGTGGTGGAAATAGTACTCAATTTTGTTACTTAAGTAAAAGTACAGATACAGAAAGATAGAAAAAAAAAAACTCAAGTAAAAGTATCAAAGTATCTGTTTAAAACTGTACTTAAAGAGTAAAAAATAAAAGTACTTTGTGCATATTTTGAGGTTTTATAAGACTTCAAATGTAGTGGTTATAATAAAGATTTGTGCAGTATTTTGTTCAGTAGAAACTATTGAATCAGTCGTTTTTATTTTCTGTATATTTTCATTTCATCAAACTACAAATGTTTTAAAAAAATAAATAAAATACATTTTTAAAAATGCTTTTACTTTCAATCCTGTTCCAAAATGCAAATACAGATGCTCTCAAATGTAGTGAATGTAAAAGTATCCACTTTAAAAACTACTTAAATAAGTACAGATACATAAAATGATTGATAGGGAAAAAACTATGTAACACATATTTTCTATACCTTTGTGGACAGTTGCTCCACTTTGTCTCCCACTTTTGAAACAGCTAACCGGATCTCTGTGTTGTGCTGGCGTGCCTCAGTCATCAGGAAAGACGTAACATCACCAGAGCCTATGGACAAACATGAAATTAAACTAGCGCTGCTAAAACTCTATTCAAAAGCCCATAATAATGTAATGGAGCAATGTCTCACCCATGTATGAGACAGTCTGCGGAGGGTAGACTGGGCCCACAGGCTGCAGTTGAGAGGCAGGTGTGGAGGTCTGGGTGTAGGGGTATGGCTAGAAAACATTAAAAGGTGTAGTGTGTAACGTTTCTAGTAGAGGGTCAGTCAAATGTTTTTCTCCATGGGGATATTAAAATGTTATTTTTTGTCTGGAATGTTTCACAGTATGATATTAAACCTTTCTACCTACCAGACCAAGTTACAAGTCAGATTGTGGAGAGACAACACCGTTCACAGTCAGAACGCATGTTTTTCTAGGTATTTTTGAGCTATAAAACCACCTGCAATTGAATAAATGTGGAGCAGAGCTATTTAATGTCATACTGTGGAACATTCCAGGCAGAGAAATTACATCTCCATAAAAACAAGCAGGTAATGGTGCCCCAACCAAAAAGTTACACAGTGCATCTTTAAACAATGATCTTGTTGTTTTACAGCATTTTCATATTAGCAATTTGAAAAATAAGTTATATTTGCTCAATTATGGATTTTTAAAAATGTATATATTAGGATCCAGCAGCAAGGGTAAACTAGTCTTCCTGGGGTCCTGTATTTAAAAGAAACACTTAACAATTTTAACTACATAAAAAGACATGTCTTAAATGCTGTATAAATATTATAGATATGAATTAATAACAATTAACAGATTATAGTGGCCTTGTAATTACTCAAGAAATCAAACCAATAACATTGGTGTTAACATAGATGGTCTTAATATAATAGCATATAATTTTACACGTATAGAAACACTTTTATTTTTTACATGTTGTACAAGTAAATGGTCCTACCTGGAAGGCGTGGACAGTCCCAGGGTGAGTATGGGAGGGCACAGAGCTCACTGGAAGGAGGGCAGAAGGAGCAGGGGTGGAGTGGGGGTGGGGATGGACCGTGTGAAGGCCTGACCCTGAAGCAGCTGTGGTCATCTGAACCGGAGAAGGGACAGCTGGCCTCTCCTTCAGCCTTGAACCACTGGTGTCCTGGAAGGAATTATAAAATGAATGAAAAATTTGGTGTTTAAAGGGCCTAAATTACAGTGTTTTCTAATCTGTATTAAAATGTTCCTTCATGTTTTGTTTCATTCATACATGTTTAACATACAAACCCTGCATATTTAGTCTGAGTTCTGTTCTCAAATAGAAAACACTCTGTTCCACATTGTGCAAACTATTGAAAACTATAGCCACATGACATCACAAGGTAGAATTGAGCATTTTCAGCTTTGAAGATGTAGACGGACTAATAATAATAACGGAAAGAAACGAATGTGTGAATGAAACAAAACATAACTCCAGGTATGTTTTTCAGGAGGTAACAGCATTATATCATGGCTAAAAGCTCACAAGTCAACATTGCATAATATAGGACCTTTAATTCATTCCCTCCTCAGTTACACTCAAGAGGCTAATTCTATAGTTAATTTTCAGTATAATCTTGTAGTACTAAGTAGCTGTGTAATCCTTCAGTCATCCAGGAAGGATCTATCCAGGAAATTTCACCTCACATCCAAGAGGCTTCATCAGTATGCCAGCAAAACTAAGTAAAATTTTCTAGAAAGTCTTCTGCTCACCTCAAGTTCAGAGTCACTGGATTCAGGTTGGCTTGTTACTCCAGTTATAAAGGGCAGCATTGGCTGACCCATCTTTGCCATACGAGATATTAACTTGGCTTTAGTGGCATCTGGGTGCTAGTCAAAGGAAAAGTAATATAAATTATTATCATATTATAACTATACATATCATGGGTGTAAAACATTAAATGTGCATTGTGTAACTTTTTTGGTGAAGGGTGCGTCAAATGCTTTCCTTCATGAAGATGTCATCATTTTGTCTGGAATGTTTTACAGTAGAACACTTTACTATAGGAGTGAATGGGAATGCCAAAATTAATGGACAGTTGGCACTGTTCTTTTAATTGTATGTTCATGGAAAGAAGAGGGGAAAAAAATAAAAGTGACCATTTACCGCAAGTTGTTCACTGAGAGAGTTTGACTTTGCTCGTAATGGTGGCTCCCTGAAAGCACAAAATCAGCTTACTTAAATAAAAGTTTCATCGTCATCACTATTTACTGATATGGTTTTGGTCTTACATTGGTCTTCCTGGTCCTGTGGGGGTTGGCTGAGGTTGTGTGGAAGGCTCTGGGGCCAGACTCTCCACACTGGGGGCTGGAGAAGGAGCAGGAGAGGGGGCAGCTGAGTCCTTACTACTGCCCCGGTCTGAGCCACTGTCCTTCGAAAACTTGACCTAAACATAAGCAATGGATCACTAAAGGACTAAGCTATAGCGTTAGTATTTAGATGATGATTATATAAAGAACGAATTAAACGAAGACATCTTATTTTGAATCACGTGCATCAAATTTTAAAGCTCATCAGAAAACAAGTTAACAATATTATATATTTTTTTACATTTTTAATTTCAAATAAGTAACAGTTATTTTTAAATGAAATAAAATTAAATTTAAAAAAAGCCCTGTATATTTAGGCTGAGTTCTTCTTCCAAGTAGAAAACACTGTTCCTAAAAAAAATAAAATAAAATAAAATAAATAAATAAACAAATAAATAAATAATAAGGGTCTTTATAGTAGTAAAAATAAAGACTGGATCCAGATAAAAAAAGTAAAAAAAAAAAAAAATCTATAAAATTAGAGGATTATACATATCAGTGTAAATGAATCAATACACAGTGTCATTACAAATTCCAAACACAAATCGGTCTAGTAAAGCACTAAAGTTTTAAATGACAGTTACCCTTCTGATTTCTGCCTCAAATATGAGAGTGCTGTTGGCGGGGACTCTGTTGGGGACACCCTTGGATCCATAGGCGAGGTTGGGAGGGATAATGATGAGACGACGACCAGACTTTTTCATCCCCTGCATCCCCTCCTCCCAGCCCTGGCCAGATACAGAGAGATTAGTCACATACATATTTAAAGGTGCATTGTGTAACTATTCTGGTGGAGGCTCTGTCATATGCTTTTCTCCATGAAGATGCTATTGCTTTGTCTGGAATATTTCACAGTATGGCATTAAAGCTTTCTGTCTTCATTGAGACCAAGTTACAGATCAGGCCTGTGGAGAGATGACCCCGCTCACAGTCAGAATGCCTGCTTTTTGAAGTAATTTTGAACTTCAAAACCACCTGTAATTTAATAAATATAACGTAAAGATGTTTAATGTCATACTGTGGAACATTCCAGCCAGAGTAATGAAACAATAGAAAAAGCAGGTAATGAACTCTCCACCAAAAACTTATACATTGTACCTTTAATATAAATTTTTTTCATAGCAATTTTATGGAAGAATTTGTAAAAGTAAAAAATATTTTAGATTCAGTAAGAAATCAGACAAACGTTAAAAGCCAAACAACAGTGAATTTCTATTTTTTTTCCAATTAAGTTAAAATGGTTATATAACTGTGTTATATTTGATAAAAGGTACACTGTTTAACTTTTCGGTTGGGGATTCATCACCTCCTTGTTTCTATGGACATGTCATTGTCCTGCCTGGAATGTTCCTGGAATGTTTAACAGTTCTACCTTATATGTATTCAATTACTGGTGGTTTTATAGCTCAAAAATACCTAGAAAAACTATAATTCTGACTAGAAAGACAGATCTGACCTGTAACTTGGTCTGGTTTGGTGTCCATGAAGATAGAAACGTTAAATACCAAACTGTGAAACATTCCAGACAAAGCAATAATATCTTCATGGAGAAAAGCATTTGATGGGCGCTCTACCAGAAAAGTTACACAATGCACCTTTAAGCTTTGGTATAGTAAAGTCATATTTACTGGATAACAGTAACAACGGGGACATTTCTTTTTAAAATATCACAGTTTTTTAGAGACTCACCTTAATAACTTTACCAGCACCAAGTTTTAGTCGAAGCAATTTATCTTTGTTTTGGTTTGTGTCAAACATCTAAAATAAAAAACAAACAAACACAAAATTCTTTACAATCGCTAAAATATGGGTACAATTCTTGATTTCTACAAAAAATATTAAGTTAGTGAGGTATAAAATGTAAACCTGTCCGATGGCATGGTTTTGCAGGAGCCAGCCTGTGTAGACCACCTCCAGAGAGTCCCCCGTCTCCACGGCCTGCCCCTCTCCCAAGCACAGGTCCTGGGACACCACAGAGTCCAGAGAGGAGGTGGTGTTCACTTTGGCCAGACATACCTTAAATATGGAGAAAAAAAACATAAAATATCAATATGGTGAATTGTTTAGGATTCATGTTCTATGTAAACAGCAAAGTATCCTGTCTCCAAGCATCTTCTGGAAAGGTATAATATTATTGTATTAGTCTGACAGTTCATATTTAGATTAAACAGATTGACTAATGCAACAGAGCAATGTCACTATGTGTAAACTCTGTGCATGTGTGTTAAAGAGTGAGACTTTGTGTGAGTTTGTATGTTTGTTATATTTTGATATTTGTTTCCCTTGACACATTCACTGTATTTATATCTTTTTCATCCAATAATCCCAGTACTTTTAAGTGAACAGTTTAAAGCCCTTCTGAGATGTTGCGCATTAGCCTTTGATATAAACACTGATACCTGAATCAAATTACTGAATTGTTAATCTATGTTTGTGTAATTGTCCCTATTCAACTAAACAATTAAAAACAACAACAACAACAAAACAACAAAAAACAGCAATTCAAAATTTGACCTAAAATAGCTGATTGGGCTCACCTCTTTACAGAAATCAGAAGAAGCCTTGTCAGACTCAAACATTAAAGACCAGTTTTGTCGCTGGTCGTCATAAAAAGTGCAGTAATTATTGGGCTGAACCTGTAAAATAAGAGAAAAATATATACACAATATAAGAAATAAAAATAAATTTTGTGTTGGGCAAGACTGAAAGTTTATGCTTTTAATGCAGTTAACAGAATTACTACACTACTTTATTTACTTTATTACTCTTTGCAATTTTTTTATTCAGATAATTTAAAACACAGTTTGAATTACTTTGTGTATGAATTGTGCTTTATAAATAAACTTGCCTTGCCATGGTGCAGCAATAGTTAAAAAACAGAGGGAACTACATAGACCATGATCCTTTGGTGTTGTCAGTGCAGATTACATGAAGAAATAACAGTTATTAAGCACTTTTGAATCATAATTCTTCATATTATAACAGTACAAAAGGCATTTTCAAGGCTTTTAAAAAGGAAAAAGTACCATATCTATAATTTTATAAGTCTCCACAAAATATTGCAATAAATATTGCACCGTGAGATGCACATCGTGAAAGTATCATATCAAGGGATTTTGATATCGTTACATCCCTATCAATTAGTTTCTGATTTTCAATACAACCCTATCTTGTTTAATTATATGTAAATGAGAAGCTATTATATCAATATTAATTTCACAACACATTTACTTCATAGGATACTATTGTAAACAAATATCCTACTGTAGACAAATACATGGGGTAATAGAACACAATTTCTCTTAATTATAAAATGGTTGGGAGTGGGAGGAAAAATAAATTCCCACATGACCCAAATTACAATTTGTCGCCTGATTTCCGCCCACATTTTTGGGATGTTTACGCACCGTGAACACAAAGCCTGTATGGATCTTGGCAGCAGTCACTTGCTTCTGTTGGCTCAGATACAGAAGGAGCTTGTACTGAAGACAAAAAGAAAAGGATTACTATTAAAATGGTATAAAGCGTGTAATCTCAACCAAGTGACTAAAATCTGAACCCTCACCTCTTTTGTTGTGTGGGTCCCCAGTACCGCTGCACCGAGCTTGCCCTGGTTTACGTATTGGCCATTAATACTGCAAAAGAAAAGATAACAGATAATAAGAGGATACAGTACTATATTAGAGCATCAATGATTTGCCAGATTAATAAGGGTGGGATGAGACACAATTGTCACAGGACAAGACAAAACGAGATTGTAATATAATTCCTTATATATAAATTTCACAATTCCGGGTGCAATTTTGGCCTCACATTTTTGTAATTTTTTGTAATATTTTTGTTTCCATTCTAGTATTGCCTTTTAAAACTATAAGAGTTGTAAGTCACCAGCAATCCAAATGTTAAAACAACAGATTAACTATTAACTATACTATTACTACTAGTGATGTGACAAGATCTTGTGATATAAAATTCTGTCGTCTCGTCTTGTAAAAATTGTGTCTCGTCCCATCCCTAATTACTACTACTTAATATTATAATCAATTGTGGAAATAGCTCAACTACTACTGAAATTGTTAATAATAGTTTAAAAATTGCTGAATCAGATTCTGAGTATAAAAATGTATTTCTTTACCTGTTATCTAATAATTTGTATAATTGAATAATTATACAAAACATTATAAATTGATTAGCCCTAGAGTAGTAGAACAGTAGGACAATAATTAAAGGTGCACCATATAACTTTTTAGTTGGAGATCATTCACCTGCTTGTTTCTATAGATATGTCAATCCTTTGCTTGGAATGTTCCACAGTATGACATTAAACAGCTCTGCCTTATATTTATTCATAAATACATAATTACAGGTAGTTTTATAATTCAAAAATACATTCTGACTTGCCGCTCCACAGATCTGACCTGTAACTTGTCTGGTTTGGTCTCCATGAAGATAGAAAGGTTTAATGCCATACTGTGAAACATTCTCGACGAAGCAATAACATCTCAGTGTCGAAAAGCATTTGATGAACTCTCCACTATAAAAGTTACACAATGCACCTTTAAAGTCTAAATGTATCATGCTATGGGTTGAAACGTTGTTCAAAATATGTTACAAAATAAAAGAAGCATACTCATACTGTATTCTATTAAAAAAGTACAAAAAATTATTACATACATATATAATTATACTCACTATCTGAATGCTTGTACTGGTGTGGCAAATAACACTGCAGGAGCTCCAGGTGTTGACGCTGATTTCTGAGAGGGTGGTGCTGCAAAAAAAAAAAAAAAAAAAAGGTTCAGTTTCATTCTCAAATTAGGCCATTACAATACAATACCAATTAACAAAATTGGCAGGGCAATGTATGTACTAAAGAGTGTTGTTATGATCAATAAAATAGAGAATATAGAGAAAGATTCATTCATTAGTTTGTCTATTACATAAACTTCCTTTTTTTACAGGTCTATTGCATTAAAGGTGCATTGTGTAACTTTTCCGGTGGAGGGCCCGTCAAATATTTTTCTTCATGGAGAGGTTATTGCTTTTTCTGGAATGTTTCACAGTACGGTACAGGTATTAAACCTTTCTCTCTTAATGGAGACCAAACCAGACCAAGTTACAGATCTGAGGTCAGATCTGAGGAGAGGACACCCTATTCACAGTCAGAATGTTTGTTTTGCTAAGCATTTTTGAGCTATAACACCACCCGTAATTAAGTAACAGTAAGGTAGAGCTGTTTAATGTCACACTGTGGAACATTACAGGGAGAGCAATGACTTATGCATAGAAAAAAGATGATGAAGGACCCGAAGCCAAAAAGTTACAAAGTGTACCTTTAAAGTAAAAATCAGGTAATGCTAAAATAGCTACAGAACACAAAAATGCAATGAAATGCAAATGACTTTGTGCAATGATTTTGAAAGTATTTAACAGTATTTACTGTTACTGACAGTATTTAAAACTGGTATCAAAAACTTAAGAACGTAATAAAAAGGCTAACAAAAATCCTAGTTTGTACCTGGAATAGAGGTCTTGCGTGGCTGCTTGGGGGCGGTGTATTGGAAGGATTCGTTGCCCTGGCTGGTTTCATGGTCTAGTCCAAACAGTGACGCCAGCTTGGCCCTGTAAAGAGCATGGAGATACACCAATGTCACGCAGTGTAAAATTAGCAGCAGGTAGATAGGAAAGTCCTGTTCTGGTCCTTTAGTTCCAGTTTGAGATATGACGTATGTTAGCAATATACATGTAAACAGCCAGTTCGTTCAATGCAATGGACAGTGGAGCATTTTCATTAAGGGGGTTTCTGTGCATACTTGTGCCATACTTAATCCTGCATTAATACTCCAAAGGTCTAAGAGGTCAAGAGTTGGGGGGTAAATCCAACAATCTTAACACCATTGTTTAACAGCTATAGCCTTCTCTTTGTGTCTGCCATACAGAAAACTGAGTTGCAGTTTGACCCTTTGGCCAAAAGGCCTAAAAATTCTGAAATGTTTTAGAATTATTAAAAAATCTGAAAACAAGATGCTACATCTCTTAATAAACAAATGTAAAATATCACGAAATAGTAAGAGAGACAATATCAATGCTGGGATGCACCGTTATCTAACAATATTTGCAATGTTCATTATTAGATGATGACAGATTACAATGTTTTTATTGAAAGTTGTTGTGATTTCAGAATGTATAATTTGACAAAACAGCACTATCCTTGAAAACTTTTAACTCCTTTGAACGTTTAAAAATGACATGATTCAGTTCAAAAAATATATACAGTATATAACTACAATTCTTATTTTTAGGTGATGATGGATAGAGTTGAGATAAAATATACAGACATTGGACATTTTGAATAAAATTAAAGCCACTGCTGCCCCTTAATGGCCAATACATGGCCAAGTTGCACAAAATATAATAATACAAAAGTAAAGTAAATGTAACATAAATAAAGTAAGTACTAATTACTTTTAAAAAGCAAAAAAGTGTATTAATATTAGTTTTACTGACCCCTGGAACTCCTTCCACAGGTAATCGTTGTTATCTCCCAGAACAGACATGTTAAAAGCCTGTAGGCCTTCATCTCCAACTCTAAAACACTGGAGTGATGCTGTCATGTGGACATCCAAATGCTTCTAAGTGTTCTCTCCAGTGCACCTCTACTTTATCCTGTAGACCTCCAGTGCAACCAAAGCCGAGCTGGACATTTGGCAGCATAGCAAAGAGGAGGAGATGCTGCTTCCTCTAAAACTGTGCAGTACTGGGCTGTGGTAGACGCATTTACCCTACATTGCTAACAGGCAGCATGTGAGAAGAATTAGCTGCCATATTAGCCTCCTCCTCCCTCCTTCTTTCCTTGCTGCACTGCAAAAAATCTGGAGTTAAATCTGAAACTTAACCTGGTACTGAACTTTGCTTAAACCAGGACCTGTCTGTACACAGCCTAAATGAGATCAAATTATCTTATTTCAAAATAATTATCTTGTTGTGAAAAGAAATTTGTAATTTTACAGCTCGCTTAAAAGGTGCACTATGTAACTTTTCTGGTGAGGGCCCACCATCTGCTTGTCTCCATGGAGATGTTAATGCTTTTTGTGGAATGTTCCACAGTATGGGATTAAAGCATTTACTCAATTATTGCTCCCAAATACATCAAAATATTCTTTCTTACTTTAAGTGGGCTCATCTCTCCACTGATCTCACCAGTAACTTAGCCTGATGAAGTAAGCCGCTTGTCTTTATGGAGATAAGTTTAATGCCATATTGTGGAACAGCCCAGGCCAAGCAATAGCATCACCATGGAAACAAGTATGTATCAGACACCCTCACCGTGCACTTCAAGGGATGTTTTCTAATATTAAGAAAATCAGCGGAATAAGTTAACTGGTCAACTGAAAAACACTGAAACTTTTAAACAAATAAAACAATTGTTCTAGCAACTGAACACATCTGAACTGGTCAAAATAGCTCAAAATCATTATGCTTCAGCTTCTAATATTTTTACCTTTTTTGCAGTGTGATGCCAAAAGCCCATTCACACAGCATTGCTATCATACAATGGTCATGCAGTGAGGAGATGCATGCCGCTCGCATCTACATGAGAGCCACAGGGTAAAAATAGAGGAGAGCTCCAGACAGAGGACTCTCGGTTTGGATGTGCGTAGTTTCAGCAAAGCTTAACACCTAAATGCTTAATGTAATGTAATGTAATGTTCAAATGTAATTCACCATGGGGAAGGCAAGTTTAGAACAGCAAAACAAAGAAAGCTGCTACAGGGTGGGCAGTTAGCCAGAAGACATACCAATGCTTTTGATTTGATCTTGATTTATTACTATTCTTAAAATCATTTCAAAGTGTACTTAAAGCTGTAGGATGCATCTGAAAGATGCCATTTCTCTGTGACTGGTTAAATCTGCCTGTCAGTCACTCAGAGTATGACAGAAGCTGACCAATAAGAGGAGTGGGTGGGGATAGGTGTCTGTGTTTGAGCATATTGCCAGAAGGATTAGATCATTATTAATTTTTTGTCAAATTGCCCAGCTTGTTTTGCCTGTTTACAATTTGCATCTTGGTATATATATATTTGTTTACATTAGTTTATACGGAGATCTAATCTACACTACTGTAATATGTTGTTTTTGAACAGTTGAGCTACTGTGACAGACCAGTTGTTTACCTTGTGGATCAATAAGGCTTATCTCATTTCTATCCATTTTATCTACTGACGTCTATGAGTCCAATCAAATCAAATTTCCTTTTAGAGATAGGAGAGAGGGAAAAATAAATAATAGGACAAAAATGAACCTTTCCTGAATAGCTTTAAAGTGATCTCCAGCTGCATCAGAACAAGTATAAGTACACACACACTAGTACACGCCCATGGACCACTAAAACCACATGGTAAGATAAAAGAAAGCACTATATTGCTGAAATTTACTATTAAGTACTAAGTTCAATACATTTCACAAAACAGAGATCATTTCAGAACCTTATCTATTGCCCATCTGTATAAAACTTCCACTACTACACCAACTGTAGCCTGTAGGCATAAAAACAGCATGTGATCCTCTGTGAGTGCAGTGGAGTATGGGACAGAGGACTCAGTCAATCTGTGGTATGTTTATGAAGGAAATTTTAGGCTCCTCTCAGCTGACTTGAAGTGTACTATATCTCTATATATTACTTATGACATAATTTGTTAACCTTTGTTAACCTTGGCTTTCCTGAGTGACCTTTATTTGTAAAACCACATTCCGCAGGCTGTACGGTAACGTCTAGAAATAGATTGTCAATAGTGTCCTTACATAAGAGGTTACAGGACAATAACGAGGGCAGAATGATATCAGAGGGGATGGGGAAGTATTTACCAAATAAATACATTCAATTTCTTTATTAAAACATAATATATTCACTATAGTAAAATATAATTGGTGTTAAAGTACTTTAATCGCACAACTATACTACTATACCAACGCACCTTTCACTCTGCTACTACTACTACTACTACTATAACAAAAATTTTCAATAATCAAACCTGCAAACTGGCAGGGGTGGAATGTAACTATTTACAAATACTCATGTTGAGGTAATTGAGTAGACTGTAGTGTACTTTTTTAAGTACATGTACCTGCAACTGTGCACTTTCTACTCACTTTCTAGTGATATGACTGCACTATTAATTGAGTTTAAAAAAATTGCAGTATTTTTTCATTAAAACATCACATTGGTAGAATAAAGTTATAGTTCTTATTTATCTTATGTTGTAAAATAAGAAGGTTAAAGTTGCATTTAGTAACTTTTCTGGTCTGTCAAATGTTTCTCTCCATGGAGATGTTATTGCTTTGTCTGGAATGTTTCACAGTATGGTATTAAACCTTCCTGTCTTCATGGAGACCAAACCAGACTAAGTTATAGGTCAGATCTGTGGACAGGCAACCAGCTCACAATGAGCTATAAACCACCTTTAATTGAGTAAATATAATGCAGAGCTGTTTAATGTCATGCTGTGGAACATTCTAGCCAGAGCAATGACATATTCATAGTAAAAAAGCAAGTGACGGACCCCCAATCGAAAGGTTTCGTAGTGCACCTTTAAGAAAAAACTACGGGAATAGAATGCATTAAAAAATCATTAAACTAAAGTTCTTGCAACATGCTTTGGTTTAACACAGATTTTGTTTGGTACATTCGATTGCTCGCAAATAACAAAATCGATGGAGGAAAATATACCGGGACCATGATTAAAGATTCCTCATATCACACTGCCAAAAATAAACATTCACGGGACCACCAAACCCGTGCCAAGCAGTACCAAGCTAGGAGGCAGGGGTTAGCAAACATCTAAGGACACAATTAGCATCTACGCTACATAAACATACCCTCCGGAGGGCGATAAGAAATCTCCATCCTCGTCGTCTCCAGCAAACATGTTTTAAAGGCGAAGATATCCTTAAACTGTAAAATGAAAGTTAAAAAGTGGGCTATTGTGACATGACAAGTGATTAAAGTGTAGAGATGCTTCCTCTTCCTGTTTGTAAAGGGTCAGCTGACTTTCCACGTGACTGTCATTATCTCCTGTCCACTGTGAGCGCTAGAGGACGCTAAAGGCTAACAAACGATGCATGAGGCAGATTTGTACTTTTGCAAGATTTTTTGTCTAAATTTGCATTCTTAATCTTTTTGGGCAGCGATCCTAAAAGAAGGAGTACTTTTACATGAATCGGTGATATCCAGTCATTGATTTATTTCATAATTTCTTTGAATTTATTTGAGCGGGCTAGTTTGCAGTGAACACATGATAAATGCGTTGCAGCTAGGTAGGCTACAACTTAGAACAAAATAAAATGTTGCTATTACTTAGCTTTAGAATATGGCATGTATAGATTCATAGTTTGCTTGCAGGCCATAGATTTGTTATGTATTTTATATTTAAAATATGATAGATTCTTAGGCAAGCTTGGGTTTCCACCAAAATCTTCAGTATGTTTTTAATATTATCAGAATTGATATTGCAATATTAATTTTTCAGTTAATGAATATGAGTAATTAGGGATGTCAAAAGTATTGAAAATACTAATCTATATAAACTAGTATTGAAACTAGACACTTTGAACAAGTATTGGTACAAAAAAAATCACTTTCATGGGACAAAAATGAACGTTTCCTGAATAGCTTTAGAATGATGTATAGAACAGATAGTACAGAACATGTATAAGACCACATAGACTAGTATAAAAATCTGGACTTTGGAACAAACGTAGACTTAGACAAACTTTATTGATCCATAAGGGAAATTATTTTATTACAGTAGCTCACATATCACAATATATTATAATAACAATATACCTGGATGACTCAGGGATTACATATAGGATGGTAATATAAAAGAAAGGACTACGATTTAATGTTGAAAATGACATTTTATTACCTAAAGTAATATAGAGTGTTTTTTATTATTATTATTATTCTCATCGTGGTATCAGAATCAATCTTGAGCATCAAGTCTTTTCCTTAGTATCGAAAAGTATTGTGACAACACTATCAGTAACACCTTTAGATTATTTCACCTCAAGGTGACCTTAAAAATAGTTGATAGTTAACGAGTCCATTGGTAACATTGAAAAACCATGATAATAATATGACATTTGTTTTTGTCTAGTCTCTGTGACCCATGCTTTCTAAGGACCACACATGGACAAAGATGAAGGTCCAGTCCCACCTGCTTACTACCAGGTAAGGACACGCAACCTTTTTAAAAACATATGACACACTCCCATCTGCCCTGTTTAGCCCTGGTCCCATTTAAACTTGATTTCTGGCAGCATAAGGCTTAAGACATGTTGTGTTTTTCAGGGATGGTCCGACCTTTAGGGGACCATTCTTCACCCCTCACCTTACATCTCCCGAATAAGGAGCTACAGTTTTATAATAGGCCTAAAGGCAAGTCATGTTGAACGTAAATCTCCCCTTAAACTTCAAATGTGGCTACCTACTGCTGTGTTTGCCATGGACAGGGTGAACCGCCAATGTGGAAAGCCATGACTTAGTTAAAATTAAAAAGGTAGTGTCCGGTTACAGCGTTGGCCGAAGCATTGTGGGGTGTCAGAAAAGTCTAGTGATTTTCAGACTTTTGAAACTAGTAAATGAACTAAGTCAGATCTTAATAAAGACTACAACATGTCTGATTGGGTCCAAGGTCTAAACTACGACTTAACCAGTTTCAAACAAAGACTAAACCAGGACTAGTATTAAAAGAATCCTTATACATATTGAGAAAGTAAATCAAATGATATCAAATGATTTCAAAGCAAAAGCTTATCTTGATCAGATCTTGTAGCTGTAACCTAAATTTCACCCAACTCTATCCAGAACAAAACCTATTTTAAAGAAGTACTAAATAAGTCTATACTAACCAAAAAAGACACCCAAGTATCTGGGCTTATCATGCATTTGTTTTTCCATCATCGCATCCAGAATAGATCTCATTACATTAAAATAAACAGGTTTCTAATTATTTATAATAGGGCTAATTCAGACTAATGCTCATGTCTTAGTGAGTTTGAGGGACCTGCATTGTTTGGCATGGCTCTAAATAGCTTTCTGATCTGCCATAATACTGTGTCAGTCTATTGAGGCTACAGGGAGGCTCTCATTTTATCAGTTGGTTGTATTTTATAATGTTGTTCTCAGGTGGTCTGAGCTAGCATGTTACAGCAACATACCAACCATACTTTACTCTTTTACCATTTTTATATTGTGTTTAAGCTTTTAAAACATACAGTCTGTGCCATGTCATTTTAAATGATACAGACCTTATTCATTGCTGTATGCATAAATGTACATGTGCAGCATTTTTAGGGATGTGATGAGACACAATTTTCACAAGACAAGACAAGATACAACACTGGGTCAATGAGAACGAGAAACACAAGATTTTAACACAATTCCTAATATATACATTTTCCAATCCATTTTCCAGTCAAGATAATTTCTCTCATATGTGCACGATCTTGTGGTATTTCTGTCTTCCGAGACCTTGTGGCAGGAGACCTTGTATCATCCCTGATCTTTTTCTATAGGGACTCCTGTAGCTTTGATGTTCTCATATTGTAGTAGATTTATCATTGATTGTATTATCCACTCATATGAAGGCGTAAGTGCAAATGAACAATTGCAGCTAAATAAATAAATGTTATATGAGTGGGCACCTATTATGATAAGTATTTTGCATTCTTTATACATACTATGGTCAGGTCTATTCAGAACATTTTCAGTAATTTTCAGAAACAAAGGCCATCCCAATGTAAAACATCTCACTTTACCTCACAACCAGCCTTGAAATTTATTATCATCAGTAGATTACAAATCCAAATTTATCAAAAAAGTGACTACTTCTTCTAATAAATATAATGGTAACCTTTTGCAATGTGATCACCACGTCTCTATTTCTCTGTACCTGAGGCCTTACTGTGCATAGTTTGCATGTTCTTCTCGTGTCTGTGTAGCTTTCCGTCGCCTGCTCCCAATTTCTCCACCACTAAAAACATGTAAGTCTGATTGTCACAGAACTAAACCTCCACCTGATTTTTGTCATTTCATTTGTACAAATTGTGCTTAAAATGGCTTGTACATTACAGAGGTCAGATCTATTAAAACCCCATTCATCTAAATAAATAGGAAATAAATAAAAAACAATGTAGAACTCCACAGTAAACTCACACAACACCAGCTCATTAAATAATGCATCTGCTTTACTCTTTTTCAGTATTTACAATTGATCATAACAACAATATTATTTTAGATTTACGGTATTTTGCTTTTTTCTCTTTTACCTATCAAAAATATACAAAAATAAATCTGTGTCCATATTTCACAGCTCTCATCAGTCCATTCAGTCATTCAGTGGCTGTTTTTGTTAAGATGAAGAAGTGACTCGAGATTTGCGATTCCTTTTGGCTCGGCGTGTTGTTGGGAACCGTATGAACTCAAAATGTTTATTGTGATCAGTGTTGGGGAAGGGGGGTGGTCCTGTGTGGAGTCTCTTGATAAAATGGACCTCTCTTTGGTTCTGCCTGGTCCGGGATGCCTTGATTGGCCGTCCTTTTCGGGTGAAGGCCACGTACCAGCCTTCGTATTTGGCGTTTTGGAAAGCAGTGTAGTTGTTCTCCAGAACGATCTCAGTGAAGATGCAGTCCCTGCTCCGGCCTTTGGGCTGTGTAGAAAGAGTGGAATAGTTCTTTAGCTGACATGCTCAGTTTTTCAACATTTAATACAGACTACTTGTGCAATTTGAGCAAAATACACAATCGCTAATATATGAACACAAGCTTGTGTCTGTCTGTACTCGTTTGCAGTACTTATATTCTTCATCAATGTTTGTATTGTTAGTTTTCTGTTTGTTTGATTTTTTGTCACTATTTGGTGTCAAAAAATATGCAAAAAAAAAATCTATACACATCGAATATAATAATAATATAAAAGAATAAGTAATATAATGTAAATATATAAAAATATACATATTTTATTTTAGATTTATTGCTCACTCTATTGGTGAATTTTGATCAACTGTTAGGTTATCATTGGTTCACAATTATAGGATTCTCTTATAATTAGGAGCAATTATTATATGTTCCTTATTTTAATATAATTAGGGAACATTATTTTTAGATGAAGACATAATTTGATTTGAATTTTAATTAGAACTTGTAACTAAACCTATACTACTATACTAAACCTGATTGTTGTTTCGCTTCTGCTCTACTTCTCCTGCAATTCATGGGTTTTGATTTTCTGGTGACATTTTGAGGGCATTTTATATTATTCTGAATACTTAATTGCTATGGCTACGATGTAAATTTTTTTATCACACTGAAACCTATTCCGTTTTTTTGTTGAATTTGTTTGCCAACTATCACCATGTTATTGTGATGCTAGTAGTTATGCCACCTGTCGTATATCTTGGCACTGATTTATTTCAAAACTATCAGTTACATCTAGAAATATTTCTAAATACTTCCCCCCTCAAATTCCTTGATATTTTTTAGCGTGCTGGTATGTCTTTACTTTAGGAAGCATATGTCATTCTAACCCTGTTTTGATTTTTCCCTCTTATCTTTCTGCTGCTGCTTTGACACCTCTCAGCCCTGGACATCAACAGATTTACGAGGCCACAGCACACGGGCATCCATCTTTCCATTTCCACAGAGGAAGTGTCCATCTGACTTATGGACGAATACAAGTGCACTGCCAAAGCATGACGTCTGCGAGGGGTGCCCACTTTCCCACAACTCCACGAGGTGAGGGCAGTTACCCATATTTTGTAGAATGAATCAATAGACATATGAATCTAGGGTACAAAATTGCAGCTGCATCTCATCTTTAGTTTCATGTTTTTGGAAGTATGATATTGTTTTGCTAATTTTTTATGGAATCACCACACAAAACGTTTTTCTAAAGATGCATTAAGTAACTTTTCTAGGAGGGGTATGACACCTGCTTATGTCCATGGAGATGTTATTGGTTTTCCTGGAATGTTCCACAGTACCACTTTAAACTCACAGCTTAATTATTCACTTACTGGTATTTTATTGCATTCATGCATTCTGACTGTGAGCAGGGTTGCCTCTCCACAGATCTGAAAGGTAACTTGGTCTGGTGGCGTCACCTGTTTCTCTCCATGGAGATTGCGTCTAATGCCATATGTTGAACATTCCAGGCAAAGCAGTGACATTTTCATGATGAAAAGCAGGCAGTGGACTCCCCACCAGAAATGTAGAGCACCTTTAATAATTGAAATTTGTTATACTCTCTTTTTTCCTTTTCATTATAGCAGCTAATCAGAAGAACATATGTTTTCTATCAGCATATAAAAATACTATTACTCTAGTACTAAATATTTATTGATTCAACATGTTACTTGATCTAAATGCTTCAGATTGTCCCTTCTAATATTGTCTGATAAGCATTCCCATTACCATACATATTATGATATCACCATGAATACTGATTAGTTGTGACTTGGATGTGAGCATGTAGTAACTATAGTGCAATTGTACCTTTCCAACGAGCTTTCCTTTCCGGTTCATGCAGAGATAGCGGCCGCTTTCTGCCCCTCGTATCCGCACGCGACTCCCAAAAGTGTCTGTTTCTACGAAGAGTCGAGCTGTGAGAGAAAAAAACTGAAATTCAAGTAACCCTTTCCCATTTAGATATGCAAAGTGCCCATGATTTTGAAGTTGTTTATTTAAATTAGCACAAGTGTTTGACTTGGATCACATGTTCAGATAAACCTTCAATGACAGGATAAGCTGCAGTGTCAGTACCAGCCTAAAGGAGAGGCTTCAAAAATGACAAAATGATTGAATAAATGTTAGTTGTGGATATTACAGGGCTGAATATACATTGTTAAGTGACTTTATCCTGAAGTTAATTAGGGGCATTGAGCATTACAACAACAGTGTGTATTGGAGGATCTGAAAACAAAAGACTGGGGCTAATCAGGTGTTAATACGCCAGACGACAGCCTCATAGGATACAGCAGGGAGTGAATTTGCATACAGGACTGAAAGGGTGCACGGAGGGAGGCCGAAACTACGGACAGGGCCTGGGGACAAGTCTCCACAGCATGGGCCCAACTAGTTCTGTCAGGATAGGAGTCACTAAACTTTATCATTACGCTCGTAGTTAGTAAAAACAGTGTGAGAGGAGAAGAACAAGTAAATCGAATAGTAAGGTTTATCACTGATGACAATCTGTAGGTACAGTTCAAGTGCAGTGAGGCAAATTAACAAGATGAGTTTTGGTCCTGTCTGAACTTTCTTGAGCTGAATGAACTAACAAAAAATAGGCATCTGGATCAGGTTTTCAATTTTAAAGAGGCTTTCTAATTCCTTATCTTGTCTTGAGTATTGACAAAAAATATGAAACACTGAAATAGACAAAACATTTGGATTTAATCTTGAAATATGAGACTATATTAAAGCCAGAATGTAATGCACAAGCTTACTTTATCAAGCTTTTACAGTCAACAGTTGGGGAGTAATTACTTTTTTATAATGGCATCAAATAGGAACTGTCAGAACGCCCATTTCTGTTTATTAAATCAATATTTTGCTTGTTCCTCCGAGCATCAAATACGTGCCAAATGTGCGAGTGTCCTCTTACCGTACATGTTGCCGTCCTCTGCGGTGGCGGTGACCCTCTTGCCGTGGATCTGCACGTGTTTGCCGCTGGTTCGGCTGTAGAGCTGGTAGACCCGGACCTGTCTGCGGCTCAGCTGGTCCGTCACTGCGCCTTGGCTCCTCACATACTGGTTAAAATTAGGAGACGGGTGATTCTCCCCCTTTTTATGCAAAGGGAAAAATAAAGTACATCATTGTGTCTTTTCTAATCTGTAATAATACGTTGCTTGCGTATTGGCTTATAACTGCTGCTACTCTGCGTAAAAGTAAGTTAGAAATGCGCTTACCTGTGCGTGGCACCAGAGCACGAAAAAATGAAACGATCTGGAAAAAAAAGAGAAGAATACAATTAGGATGATGACACAATGAGGCGAAAATATTAATAAAATTATTTTGGAACGTCGCCTTACATGTAAATACAGCGCTGGTTTATTCCATACATTCTTCTCTCAGTTCACCCGCTCATCCGTGTCGTCGAGGCAGATAAATCCCAGAAGGATGTTGTAAAATAATCCACCACACTGCACTCTTGACCTGTCCATCCAAAGTCACCCAAGTCTCTCATATGTGACCGATCCTGGCTAAAGTTACCAAAGTCGTGACGCTGCGTAATGCTCTTGGAACGATCGTGCGTAAAATCCAAGTCCGTCCATTATAACTTAAAACCTCGCGGCTTGTGTCCAAATCATCTTCATACACGTTGAAAGTAAAAACGTGGGATGTCCCTTGGAGGTCTGCTTGGGTTAATTCCAGGTTTTGTCAAGCCCTCTGTGACACTGGGCTCTGGCTGCTCCACAGTTAAAAAGCTAGTCCCTCCCTGAAATTTCTCTATTGTGGGTGGGCACAGTCAGAAAGCCAGAGACCCCTTAATGATGATTTAATTCTAAGACAAGCACATGTTAAGAGTCCAAACCCAACATAACCTATATACTAACAGCTTGCTGCAGTGTCCCTTATAGCCTGTGCCAAGACTGAACTAGTGTGTTTTAAAGTCAGTCCTCTTATGGCACTTAGAGGGTGTGGCAAAAACGTGTTAAAGAAACCATTCCCTCCCCTGGACCCCCACCTTTTCGAGCCCCTCAGCTTTTATCTTGTGTTAACTGGTCACACTGCGAAACAAATCATCTAGACAAAAGGCAGGTTTTGACATCTCCGCATCACTCACAATCCACATCTCCAGAGACAAGTAGGGCACGTTTCCAAGGGGGACACAGCACCACGTCACTGAAAAGTTTCTATATTTTTGTAGCTGCTGCCATCGTCTCGGCTCCTCCACAATCTGCCCTTCTCACGTTCTTTTGACCCCGCCGTCACCTAAGTCCGGGGCAATAAAGTGGTCAGTTGCAGCAGTTAGGGACCCATGACATGTTGATTTGTTGGTAACTGGGTGGTAGGAGCAAGGAGCAAGGAGCAGCAGCCATCTTTTCACTGTCAGTCAATCTCATCCATCAATTTTAGCCCAGCCATCAATATTGTTGCAGTCGGGAGCCCAAACAGAAGGAGCGAGCATGACAGAGCTGTTTGTTTGAATTAGGAGGGGTCTTTGAAGAGCCAGTTTTGATATTTGAGTCATCAGGTGTAACCAAACAACAAGGCTTTTAACCAAAACTAACATGTCATTATGGCGGGCACATTTCCCTTGATGGGGCTTAAGTGAGATGTTATGATCAACACTTTGAGACCGCATAACTGTGTAGCGTTTTAACTCAAATCAAAGGTGTTATCGAACAGTGATAGGAAATGAATGGCTTTTAATTAAGATGATTGGTTCTTGACATGACAGGAGTGCCTGGTTTGACAGATACCCCACACTAATGGGGTACTTCAATGTTTTGTGAGAACGCATGCCAGAAACTGTTTTTGAAGTCTTTGAACTTTTTCCATACATTTTTGGTAGTGGTGTTAGTAGGTGTAGCAGTAGTGGTGCTAACCTTTGTTACTTTGTATTTGGAGTAGAACTTGTAGTATAGTGGATATTGTGGATATATAAGTAACATTATTGAGAGCTATAAATGATATAAATTTAGAGGCGTACTTGGTTATTGATTGGTGGTCTGTAAATATGATTAAATATTTTGCCAGTTACTAACTATTGTCTCTTTTATAGGTATAAGGAGTAAAAGTGTACATTGGAATCTAACATCTAAACAAAGTGAACTGAAATACAGTCATAACTAATATCAAGCATCTCTTTCAAATATAGCTGGAAATGACAGGGCTCTTTTTTTCATCTTAGACAGATCCAATAATGCTGTGATTTTGCGATACATGTGACAATGGATATAGTCCACATAACTGTTTTGTTTGAACCAAACACAGTATAACAATAGTATTTCTTTGTTAAATCACTAACTTTTAATCTATGTTTTACATAAAAAAGTTTCCTTTTGCTTATCAACAAATAAAACTGTAGCACTGTCACAAAATAATGTTTTAAAATACTGGTAATTGGATCACAATGTGTACATTATTGGAAAAAAATGCTTGTTTTGAACGTAATGTCCAATGACAAGTTTAAAAATGTATCTGAACTTTTTTATTCAAGACTATCCAATCAGTTCATCGGTTAACAGTTACTGAACATGAGTATCTGTACTTTCTATAGTGCTAGCATTGATACTCCTAAAGTAGCCTAAACTAATTACTTTTCAAGAACCCTTTGAAGTGTGTTAAATCTATTCTTAAATCATCAAAAAGTGTGAAGTTAATTGCTGCATTATCTATTGAATGAAATTCATTAATGCATTAAAGTCAATTCTAAATGATGCTTTCTACTTAGACTTAGACAAACTTTATTGATCCACAAGGGAAATTATTTGGACACACAATACATCACACTATAATATAATAACAAAGAGAAAAAATATAAATGGTAATAATACATTCTAAATAATAGTAGCAGAAATAGCAAGAGACTAGTGTCAAATAAGGCATAATTATATAAATATATGCATTTGTACAAGTAAAAATAAAATAAAATATAGAAATAAAGTAATAAAAATATATCTCAGCTATATACAAGAGGTAGTAAGGAAAAACAGTGCAAGGATAATATGATGATTGGCAGGACATAGGGTTATCAGGACACAGAATTGCTTTGATAAAAGGAAACAGAGAAAGCCAATTGATACTGGGGGTATAAAAAAAAATAGATTCCATGATATATTGTGATACTTCATTGTATAATTCTTGAATTGATTCAAAATGCCTCTGAAACTATTTTTTAAGTAATATTTTTTTTACAAAAAATCACTGTTCTCATTATTTATACCTAAACTTTTGTGTTCATATAGGGGTAGTTGACTATATTATTAGAAGTAGTTGTTGATAAATTGCAGTATATTTGTTTGTTTATTTATCAGCGACAATGCACATAAAAACATTGACTTACACAAAGAGGTAATATATTTGAGCCAAGTTGTTACAAAACTGCTAATTTCCACCTTTAGACCCAGGACAGGATAATATTATAAATAGCGTACATGCCAATAAAATACAGTGTGTATTAATGCAGTCATTCATCCATTAAATCATTGAGTAAAACTAATTCCAGTGAGTCTCAGTCACCACACTATTTACATTTATCCATACACTATTTACATTTGCAGTTGATGTTGCTGTATTCATATATGGTAGATTAATGTGTACAAGTTTGTTTGGTTGAAATCCATTGTTTGGTCATGCGTATAAATATTTCATAATTTGTACATGATATGATTTGAAGTGGGAGGGTTTTAGTATTGTGATGTATTGTGATGTATCGTGATATGTCGAATTGTGATGTGCATATCATGATACTGTCGGCCTCATGGCAATGCACGCCCCTAATTAAAACTTTTTTAAAAATTTGTCTATTTCACAAATCAGCAAAATTTATCAAATAATTACAATTCATTGATAGAGTCCCTCTTGCTTGTGCTTTGTAGTGCGCTGGTCTACGTGCTCTATATAAACAAACAGTGAAAACAAACTGTGCGACAGCTCCACCAGCCCGTCTCCACGTCACAACGCCCTCTGAATATGTCCTACTGTAAACACTGTACCTTTGAGGGGTCAGGGAGGGTCAGCCAGGCCTCTGCTGGGGTCAGCCTGTGGACATATGAAGATGGATCAATGTACAGTTAGCACTTCATCAAGAGCAGGTGGAGCAAAGGCATGGCTGTTGATAATGCATTGATTTTAGGATACACAAACATATACTACATATATATAAAGTACAAAACAACAAAAACAATAGATTCGGTTAGCTCTGACAGGAGACAGAATGGTAAGTTTTCAAATAGTGTAGTAATTTTTTTTAGGTATGTGTAATATATGTATGTGTGTGATTAAAAAATAACATACAAAGAAAAATACATAAGAAAAAAATTTAAGTAAGGGTAGAAAATATATAGAAAACATATAGCACATACTAAACCCAGTACTTCCTCAATGGCAGTGAAAATTGTAAGTGACAGACATTTTTAATATTCCATGATGTAAAACGTAAGAATTACTGTAAATTCAGGGTAATGAAAGTGCTCACATAAAAACTGTAAAAATAAATTTGGGGAAAAACAACATGTAAGGCAACTAACAGAGATATGCCCATGAAGCATAATATTACAGCATCTTCACACTTTACAACCATGTCACTGAACTTCTGACCCTCACGAACAGGCTTTGTAGTTTATGTCTCTTTCCAAGCTGTTCAGCCTATGTCCAAATCCACCAGTTAAAAACTAGTAATGTAAAAATAACCGAAATATTGTGATACCGTATTGTCAAAAGTCTCTCAATAATATCATGGACCATCACAATATATAGAATCTTAAGTCTCTTTGCTCTTACATTATTATGGTGCTAAAAGAAAAAAAAAGAAAAGCTAAAAGAAACAAAGCAAAGAATTATTGTATATGTAGTTCCATCTGTTTCAGTCAACTTTACACAATGAAATAACTGTTATTAAGCATTTTTAAATCTTGACTCTTTGGTTAATGTCAGAACCAAAACCTTTTCAAGGCATTTTTAATGGAAAAAGTAGTATATTCACAATTTTAACCTCTATAAAATATTGCAATAAATATTGTACCGTGAGATGCATGATGTGAAAATTTTGTACCAAGAAATTTGGATATTGTTACAACCCTACTAAAAACTACTCTTTATATTTATAGTATTAGCCAAATGTTTAGTTCAAAATAACAACCGTTTATACTGTTACAAGTCTCTATCAGTTTTTATTATCCCAACAATGATAGATGATTTTTTTCAAAACTGATGAAGGAATTTTGCAATATATCGAAAACTAGCCTCTAGCCTGGAAATGTCTTAGACCTAGACTTAGGCTTAGACAAACTTTATTGATCCACAAGGGAAATTACTTGGACACAGTAGCTCACATAACGTTATAATAACAAAGAGAAAAATATAAAATTTAATTCTAAATAAGTAGCAAAAATAGCAAGAGACTGGTGTCAAATAAAGGATAGTTAAAGTTTTGGTTGACGTTCAAGAATCTCACAATTGGGAAGATGATAAAAGTGCAGAAAAAGTGAAGAAATATTACTTTATTTTGTTTGTTTTTTTAGAATTTTTTATATTTTTAATCAGCGCTTTTGCAGTTTTCATGGCCATTTTGATTGTAACTCGTAAACAATACATTGACCTCTTCTAAGGCTTTGGAACACTTGTGGACAACAGATTGAAAAGTCCATTTGAACTATATTTGGTTCAGAGGCATGTTCAGAGGGGAGTTGGGGACATTCCAGCAGAGTTCAGGACAGTGAAGTGCATCAGGCTACAGTAGCACACAGAGACAAGTGAAAGGTGGTCCCAAACAGCTTCGCCCACATCGTAAAAACCTCTGCCATAAAGAGCAACTGGCCACTCTGCTCTGACCCTGCAAAAATAGAGTTCAGAAAGTGGGTGGTCCCCGAATGGACGATTAAGTCAAGACACAAAATTATACATAAAATTTTAATTGATTTCAAATTTGTCATTCGGAGGGGGTTCAAAAATTACAATCCTTTATTACTGCCATTGTTTCGGTGAAGGAAAACTCAGTGGTGAAGGAAGTACTCAGTTTCGTTACATAAGTACAAGTACAGATACCAGGGCAAAAGATTACTCAAGTAAAAAAAAGTAGCTGTTTAAAATGTACTTAAAGAGCAAAAAATAAAAGGATTTTGCAAGAGTTTTAGAACAATTTAAGGATGAAATGTAGTGATTTTGATGTGGATTTTAAGTGATTCAATTGATTTGTTAATTTTTCTAGCTGTTTTGTGTTTTTGTGTTTGTTTTGTTCAAAGTTCGGATGTTAACTCATATTAAATGTAGTAAAAATAAATCTCAGCTTTTTCAGCAGGTCTTAAACCAGAAAGAAAGATTCTTTTAACTTTTTAGTCCAGATCTAATATGTAGTGGAGTAGAAAGTACAGATACATGCTTTCAAAGGTAGTGAAGTAGAAGTAAAAAATATCCACTGAAAAATGTACTTAAGTAAAGTACAGATACCTAAAAATTTTACTTAAGTATTGTTCTACTTCTTAACCTTCCACCACTACATATATGTGCACATTTCACTTTGCAATTATCTGTTTGTGTGTAATTTAGGTTATCATCAAACCAGACAACAATAGGAAAGGTCATTGCTGTATGTGAAGAGGTGATTGGCCATACTTTACGTACATTAATGTTAACAAAAGTAGGCCTGCAAGTTGAACCATATAATCAAAAAACGTAATTTGCAATTAGCAAATCACAAATTCTAGAAATATCCTTGAAGCTATTGTCTCTTCAGCAAACAACTACATTTGCATATCATACAGCTAAAGCATGTTCCTAGTTGATTTTGACAATGGCAATAAAACGTATTATGATTCTGATTTCCCATCTTAAAATCTCATAACCCCATTTAGAACTCCAATAAATATTCTGAAACTTGGCTCTTGTATCAGATTAGTTGTTCATTAGTTCATATTTTTGTGTCTCTCAAATGTTAATACACCTGGATGTGTTTCTACAGAAAAATTGCAATTAGAATAACTTAGAATTTGAGTTTTCTTAAAGTTTTCTTCAATTTAAAACATACAAAACTTCTCAATCTTTTGAGATACTAAGTTATTTTTCTGCTAATAATATGTCACGATATCATGTGATCAAATATTATCTCGAGTACCTGAAAATATTACTTTTAACTCATTGAGTTGCAAAAATGTCCAACTATGAGACATGAGGTTGACCCCAGGTATCGCCCGGCCATTTGCAAGCCCACCATTTGAGCTTGCCAAATTTGACACAGCTGACGTGGGCAATAAATTTGAACTGCTTACCCCACCCCCTTTATCCATAATGAGCGTTACTCTGCAAAGCCTTTGGACACACACAAGCACATAGCAGCAGATCCACTGTGATCACCAAAGAATCATGTTCAAATATATGACCAGTAAATGTGATGGAGCACTTGTTGTATAACTTTTCTGGTGGAAGGTCCAACAAATGCTTTTCTTCATGGAGATGTTATTGCTTTGTCTGGAATGTTTCCCAGTCTGGTATTAAACCTTTCTATCATCATAGACACCAAAACAAACCAAGTTAAGGTCAGATCTGTGGAGAGGCGACACCGCTCACAGTCAGAATGCCTGTTTTTCTGGGTATTTTTGAGCTATAAAACCACCTGTAATTGAATAAATGTAAAGTAGAGCTGTTTAGTGCCATACTGTGGAACATTCCAGGCAGAGCAATTGTATACCCATAGAAACAAAGCAGGTGACAGACTCCCAACCAAAAAGTTACACAGTGCACCTTTAAGGAAATGCACTTAAGAATAACATGTCTCATGATATTTACAGTGATAGTAACAGTAACAGTGAGAGATACAGGGCTACATTCATACTGTGATCCATAAAGCTGTACAGTACAACAACTCACCCTTATATAACAGATAACACTCCCTACAACTTTACAACAAATCACCCTTATGTAACAGATAATACTCCCTACAACAGTACAACAACTCACCCTTATGTAACAGATAATACTCCTTACAACTGTACAACAAATCACCCTTATGTAACAGATAACCCTGTGTCCTGTCAATCATCATATCATCTTTGCACTGTGTTTCCTTACACCTTCTTGTGTATGGCTGAGATATATTTTTATTACTTTATTTCTGTATTTTGTTTTATTTTTACTTGTACATGTACATTGCAGTTGTGTTTTGTTTCATTCACACATGTTTGAGTAACCCTTTATTATTAGTCTGTCTACTTTTTCAAAGCTCCAAATGCTCTGTTTTACCTTGTGATTCATGTGGTGGTTGTTTTCAGTTGAATAGCTACATTTTACCTTTTATTTAGTAGAAACTGGCAATTCCAGGAATTAAATTATACAAATGATTCTAGTGATGGTGTATGGAGTTTAAAAACACAGAGGTGCACTTCCTGCTTTAGGACATTATATCACAAGGTGGTATAGAATGTTTGAGAGAAGAACTCCTAAATATGCAGGTGTTTGTGTGTTAAACATGTGTGAATGCAATACAACACAACTCTGTTTTTGTGTTTTTGGATGAGGAAGCAACATTATAACAGTTCAGAAAATGGTGTAATATAGGACATTCAGTCTTCATTTTGAAAATAGAAAGAGAAACACAATTAGCAAGGTTATATTCATCAGACTGCTCCTTTGTGATCACTGTGACGCCTCCTCACCATATCAGACTTGTTGTGGACAATGTTTACTTGTGACGAGGAAGGCACCGAGCCCTCCCTGTAGCTGTTTGTTATGATTCTCCGTGTGTGAGCGCAGCAACGTGAATGGCTGCGAATAGTCCACAGACAGCCCAGTCCGTGCGCCCAGACTGTGTAAATCCCCCAGAGTCCCCCTGCGTTGCCACGTCCGACAGGTGAAACCCAAGCCTCTGATCCGTGATTAACACTGGCCCTGTCCCACTGTAGACAGGCGCTGACTGCTCCATCTGTGCGCCAAGGAACAGGGACCGTGTCAGCCCTCCAAACTAATAAAGTGACTCATCCAAGTGCCCTTCTCAGAGAGGAGGAGGAGAGGGAGGGAGAGAGGGAGAGAGAAAGAGAGGGGAGAGGTAGTAGGCCTGTCATGATAATTACTATATTCACTTTATTCCGGAAGTTGCTATGTACACATCATCTTTTGGGTTGTATGGTTTTGTATGGCATGGGATGAAAAAGAAATCTGATGTTACGATTATCATGGCCAAGATAATTCTGATTACGATTATATCACGATAATTATGAAAGTTGCTGACTTGGGATGTAACAATAACTGAAATATCATGATATCGTATCGTCAAAGTTCGCACAATAATTTCATGGACCATCACAATATATATCGCATTACAAGTCTCTTGTTTAAATTAATAGTTATGGTGCAACAATAGCTAAAACATGACAGAGGAAACTACATCCATGATCCTTTGCTCCGTTTCAGTGTAGACTACAAGAAGAAATAACAGTTCTAAGCACTTTTAAACCTTAGTTCTTTGGATAAAGTCTAGTCAAGGCATTTTAAGAGGAAAAAGTAGCATATTCAATTTTGTTAACCTCCACCAAATATCGCAATAAATATTGTGCCATGAGATGTACATCGTGAAAATATCGTACCGTGAGGTTCATACCGTGATGATATCGTATCGTGAGACTTGGATATCGTTATACCCCTATTGCTGAAAGTTTAAAAATGTTATGGATATGAATAATGATAATTTGAATATTATGAATAGGTTCCATATTTAAACAACTGTTATAGTGTTGTACTTTATTGGCGAAAGTGAAAACAACAATGATCTAGAAAAAAACATCACGGAGAAGTATCTTTTTTCTGCACATTCTGGTGATTTATAGAGAGTGAACATTTCACACAAATGAACCTTCAATCTTCACTTTGCAGGCTTGACTAATTTAGAGTTCATTTTATCCACTTTTTGGTCATCCTTTGGATAATGTCTTGTTAGAATCCATTTTTAGACTTGGTATAGTCCGAGATTAGACCTGGAATTGTGATGTTAAGGGGCACATATTTCGCTGTTTTCTAGTGTTAATATTTCCACATCAAAAACATGCCTGGATTTAATTTTACTCAATAATCCTGTGTATTCAGGCTGAGACAAATAAGACTCTTCCACCTTGTGATGTCATGTGGTAATACAGGAAGTGCTCCACTGTGTTTTCAAACTTCATACACCTTTACTAGAATCATTTAGATCATTTCAACTCTGGAATTGTCAATCTCTACTACACAAAAGGTATAAAGTAGCTGAAAACTGCCAGCTCATGACATGGAACAGAGCATTTTAAGCTTTGGAGATGTACACAGACTAATAATAATGGGTTACTCAGACATGTGTGAATTAAATAAAACATAATACCAGGTATGTTTTTCAGGAGGTAACAACCATATAACATAGTTTAAAGCTCATAAGTGTACATTTTCTGTAATAGAGGACCTTTAAGAGAAAGAGAGAGATGTAAAAAGGGGGAGAGAAGAAAGAAAAACAGAGACTGACAAACAGACAGGGTATGAGAGAAACAGAGACAACAAAGAGTGAGAGAGAGAATGGAGAACAGAAGAGAAGAGACATAGAGAAACTGCTAGACACAAGAGACAGAGAGAGAGTAAAATTAGTCATAGAAAAAATGAAAGAGAGAGGCGAATGGCAGAGAGAGTAAAAATACACACAAAGGAAGAGTGCGAGAAGAACGAAAGAAAGAAAGAGAGAAAGAGAGAGAGGAGAAACACTAATCAAAATAGCCACACACTGCCCAGCTCGGCCCAGACAGACAGACCATCCAGCATCTGTGTTATTTTTAAGGAACAAAATGTCAGCGGGCAGTGAACATGCTCAAGGCACATATCTATCAGGGTTAGCCACAAGGTCAGATCACTTTCTGAGACAAAGACTGTTGTAAATGGTGCCACAGCCTCTTTGAAGTGTGAACAGGAGAAGATCAAGAACGCATTCAAGGTCCCATATTACTCACAATTGACTCTTGTGAGCTGTGTAACTTTTTGGATGTGGGTCCGTCACCTGCTTGTTTCTATGGTTATGCCATTGCTCTGCCTAAAATGTTCCACAGTGTGACATTAAACAGCTCTACCTTACATTTATTCAATTACATATGGTTTTATAGCTCAAAAATGCCACGAAAAACTGCACTGTATAGCTTTTCTGTCACCTGCTTGTCTCCATGGAGAGTTAAACCTATTTATCTTTATCTTTACTCAATTACATCTGTTTCTATTGCTCAAAAATACCCCAAAGCACATGCATTTTTACAGTAAGTAAGGTCACCTCGCCACAGATCTGACCTGTAAGTTGACCTGGTGTCATCAGCCACTAATATTCATGGAGATTGATAAAGCAAATGCCATACTATGGAATATTCTAGACAAAGAAAGAACAGCTCATAATTACACAGACAAACAAGTGGAGCCTGCACCAAAAAAGTTACAATGCCATGCATCTGTAAGCTTTCAGTAATTGATTTTCTCTTTGGATAGAACACCCAAAAACCCAATGTATTTAATTATATAAAGATTAAAGGTGTACTGTGTAACTTTTTGGTTGGGGGTCTCTCATCTTCTTTCTATGGATGTCATTACTCTCCCTGGAATGTTCCACAGTATGACATCAAACAGCTATACCTTATGTTTATTCATTTACATTTGGTGTTATTGCTAAAAAATACCTAGAAAACAGGCGTTCTGACTGTGAGCAGGGTCGCCTCTCCACAGATCTGACCTGTAAGTTGGTCTGGTTTGGTCTCCATGAAGATAGAAAGGTTTATTATCATAGTGTGAAACATTCCAGACAATGCAATAACATCTCATCCAAAACGGACATGGATTTGTGTTTTGTTTCATTCACACATTTTTGAGTAATCCTTTATTAGTAGTCTGTCAGCATCTCCAAAGTTGAAAATGCTGTTCCACCTTGTGATGTCATGAAGTGGTAGTTCCAAGTTAACAGCGACCTTATCACATAGTCAAAAAAAGAAAAAAAAATCTCAATAGTGCAAAGAATATGTACACAAAATAAATATTAACCCCAAAAAATGTAGTTCCAGCTTTCATATATTGAACAATAAATCGAAATAGTAATTATTTTGGCAGGCCTAAGTTTTGGTGACTCTTGTTAATGTGCAAAAAAATCACTGTCTAATACATCCATAGTTGTAGGCATAGTCTCCTGCCACCCAGACCTGTGGCATACTGCTGTTTTGGGGGTCAGGTATCAGTTGAGTTTAAGGCCAAAACACCCCAATGTAAACAAGTACAGCCATTCATTTATATTCATTTGAGGTTCAATGCGTCATGCTTTTTAACTGTTTCCCATTTGTCAAAGTAATGGTTTTTACGATCACCGGGCTGTATTTAAGTCAATACAGATGTAATCACCAGGAATGCACCATCAAGTTGTTGCTATGAAATCTGTAAATGCATGTTTTTGATATTGATATTTTATTATAGTAGCCCTTAATAAAAAATGCCGAATTCTACTCGTGTGAAGAAAACAAAGCATCCAAACAATGTGACCCCTGAACACTGGCATTGGGAAAGTGGTCATTTATTAGAAATTAGTTCTGGCTGGAGAAACACGTGACCCCGGGCTCCCAGAGGACACATCGGCCCATTCTATTTAACTGGTTTGGGATTTCAGCCACTCATTGATAGCCCTTTCCAAGATTTATTCTGTCATCGGTCCACAAGAGCACATCAGACATATGTGAGGTGAAGTCATGGGCCTCACAGTGAAAACACGTCCAAGACCTCAGAGGAATTCATCCAAAATCAAAAGAATACCATAGGCAGACTCAATATAGGTGTTATGGATGAGCTGGAGTGTTTGGTAACTCACACCATGAAGGTCCCTTGTTTCTCATGATGAATTGCTATAATTGCTGAAGTAAATGTAGACAATAAACGGTGGTGAAGTACTATATTTTGTTAGTTAAGCCAAAGTACACATATAGTTGCTGAAGATTACTCAGGTAAAAGTATCACATGGAAAAATCTACTTAAGTAAAGCTATTAAAATACCTGTTTAAAAATGTACTTTAAGAATATGGTGAGGAGAAAATTGAGTTTGTCGACTGGACAAAAGTTAGTTTGTTTGAAGATGTTTCGCAGATCCTCCAAGATCATGAAGAAGCAGCTTCAGTTCAAAAACAGAACTGAAGAAGCAGCTTGGATGAGCTGCGAAACGTCTTCAAACAAACTAACTTTAGTCCAGTCGACAAACTCAATTTTCTCCTCGCCATGGATTCTACCTGGATGACTGAGGGATTCTTCACGTACTTTAAGAGTAAAAAATAAAAGTATTTTGCAGAGATTTTTAGAATCAATCAAATGTAATTATTTTGATATAGAATTTTGCTGATTTTAAGGGATTCAATAGATTTCTGCTCAAAATGGGCATGTTAAAGGTGCATTGTGTAACTTTTTGGTTGGGTGTCTGTCACCTGCTTGTGTGTATGGATATGTCATTGCTCTACCTGTAAGTTTCCACAGTATGACATTAATTCACTTTGTCCAGTTGACAAATTGAATTGTTCTTTTCGCCATGGATTCTACGTGGAAGACTGAGGGGTTTTACACATAGCCCTACCTTACATTTTTTCAATTACAGGTGTTTTTATAGCTAAGAAATTCCTATAAAAACAGGCATTCTGACTGTGAGTGGAGTCGCCTTTCCACAGATCTGACCTGGTTTGGTTTGGTCTCCATGATGATAGAAAAGCTTAATGCCATACTGTGAAACATTCCAGACAAAGCAATAACATCTCCATGAAGAAAAGCATCTGATGAACCCTCCACCAGAAAAGTTACACAATGCACCTTTAACTCAAATTAAATGGTCTCAAACCATGAAAAGTACCTTTTACTTTTCAGTCCAGATCTAAAATGTAGTGTGGTAGAAAGTACAGGTATATGCTCTCAAATCCAAGTAAAAGTAAAAAAGTATCTACTGTAAAATTGACTAAAGTAAAGTACAGATACATAAGCATTGTACTTTTTACCACCACTTACTATGAATGATAATATTGAAATTTAATTTATGTCACTATGTTTTTATAAATGTCCAATATTGTTTAAAAAATGATGAGCTACTGCACCTGTAATGAGTCATAGAAGTTATGAATTCAACCTTTTATTTACAGCTTAACTCTTATTTTATAGCCAAAAAAAGATCAGCAGTTCAAAGAACTGAAGAAGAATATTGTTCCAGCTTTCATGTATTGAAAATCGATATATACATAAGTCAATGTAGTAATTACCATGACAGGAACATAAGAGGATTTTCTTTGTGGGGGTTGCATGTTCTCCCAGTGTGTGTGACTGGTTTCATCCTGGTACTTTAGTTTCCTTCCACAAATACATGTATCATTTTGGCTAATCTTCCAGCAAAATCCAGGTCCTGAACCATCATCCAGAGAAAGGTTACTGGACAATGCACTGCACATCGACAGCTTTCAAAAACTTAAATTATCATAAATGATTCAAATGCAAAGGTCAGAAAAGTATATCTACTGAATATTTGTAATAATTGGTAGCAGTGTTACTACAACTATTTTGTCTGCTCCCATTTTGTTTATAAGAAGAGGTAGAGATTGAAGAAGAAAGAGATGGACATTGAGATTCTGTCCTTTCTAATTACCAAAGATCAGCTTGACTCTTTTTTATTGAGAGGTCAACCAATGACATTACACTTTGAACATAACTGAAGTGTCCTTGGATGTTCATGTTAGAACGTTAGAATTCTTTGACCCTAAATAAATGTCCAAGTATGTTTCTAAAGTTTACTTTCATAAAAATGTAACAGCACACAATCAGCTGGGCTGCATGAGGTAAAGTAGTGCAGAGTGGTCCATGGGGAGCACATCTGCAAACTGTCAATCACCTTCTTCTTCCAAGACATAACATTATTTAAGCCAACGTATGACCTTCTACCTGTATTTAGTGTGCAGTTATTAACATATTGTTTGCCTATGTTTTACACCAGATGCCCTTACTCACACAGCTTCATTCAAGTACAATGACTTGTGATTAGAATGTAATGTCTGGAATGCGGTAAATTCTTGTTAGTAATTTAACCTCAGTTTAACAAAACTAAAATCATGCTCTTTGCATGTTCAAAGTGGTAAGTATCAAGACTTCTAGATCTTCAGACACTTCTTGTAAGTGTCATAAGTATTGTTTACATTTCAGTTGTTATATTTCTGAGTTAGGGATATTGTTATCACGATACAGAAATGTCAGAATCAGTTTTGATACTAAATAATATTCTCGACACTTGATTTCGATACCCAGATACATTTTGATACAGCTCTTTTTTAGACAATATTGTAATTTTCAACACAGTATCATTTGTTTATTATTCCATGTGGAAGTTAAATTAGTTCTGATAAAACTCAAGATGAAACTGTTCAAGAAATGTTATCTGTTTTTTTTTTTTTTTTCCACTATTGATACTTTCTTAACACTTTAAAAACCCTAGTTAAGTGACAAGAAAAAATGACTCTGACAGGATTGAGTCAGATGGTTACCGCTGATTTTGACTGAATGTATTTGGTAGTATGTAATTATCCTATACACATTTCATCGTAAATGAATCGATTAACTCTAACACAGCTGGTCCCCACTCTGGCCCCTGTCCCAGCTGTCCCCTCCCTCCCCTTGTGCAGTTCTCACCTGATCAACACTGACTGCACTTCACACAGGAATTTTCCATTTTCTATTTTCTGTCTGTTGAGCCTCCGCCCCCTCCGCCCCCCCCACGCCGCGCGAATACAAGTGCTGCCCTACCACACAAACGCCCTGGTGACACAACAGCATGTCTGGTATTTCAGGACCACCTCCATGACTCTGGCGCGGTGGACACAGGGTTATCTGGGTTGTCTATACATTCTCAGAGGAGCTGTGAAGACTGGTTTATTTGACACAGATTTATGAACTGAATTATGAAGTCAACATGGCACCAACATCAGTGAAGAAAACAATATCTCACTACATTTGCTTAAAGGTGCACTGTGTAGCTTTTCTGTCACCTGCTTGTCTCCGTGGAGATGTTATTGCTTGGCTGGGAATTTTCCGCACTATGGAGTTAAACCTATTTATCTTGCCTTTATTCCAGTATATGTGTTTCTATTGCTCAAAAATACCCCAAAGGATACCCCATAATAATTACCCCATTTTTACAGTGAGTGGCGTCACCTCGCCACAGATCTGACCTGTAACTTGACCTGGTGTCATCAGCTGCTAATATTCATGGAGATTGATAAAGCAAATGCCATACTATGGAATATTCTAGACAAAGCAATAAACATCTCCATGGAGAAAAGCAGCAAAGCAAGACCTTCCACCAGAAAAGTTACACAATGCAGCTTTAAACTTGAAAGATACTTCTGTCCAATTTTTTTTTTTTTATTAGCAAGTAAAAGTCAATGTATTTCTCACAGAGTTGATTAGTTGAGTTCACAGGGTTGATTCTCATTACATTAGGTGTTGAGCTATTACCTGGCCGACCCCTTTGGAAGGACTTCACTGACCCCTGTCCATCTCTTCTCAAATCTGCCCCTCTCACCTTATATCTGCCCCTCTCACAGGCTGATCTGACCCCAGTGTGGAGCAGAGGAGGAGGGGACACAAGTACCAAGGGGGGCAAGTACAGAGCTTTGGAAATGTACCTCCACACACAACGTAGCTTATTACAGAAGTGCACCATGTCACTTTTTGGTCGAGGGTCTGTCAACTGCTTGTTTCTGTGGATATGTCATTGCTCTGTCAGAAAGCCACAGTATGACATTAAACAGCTCTATTTTACATGTATTCAATTAGAAGTGGATTTATTGCTCAAAATGCCTAGAAAAACAGACATTCTGACTCTGAGCTGGGTCGCCGCTCCATAGATCTGACCGGTAACTTGGTCTGGTTTGGTCTCCATGAAGATAAAAAGGTTTAATACCATACCGTGAAACATTCCAGACAAAGCAATAACATCTCTATGGAGAAAAGCTTTTGATGGACCCTCCAACAGGAAAGTTACACAATGCACTATTAGGTAAAAGTACAGACACAGAGGCAGAAAGTTCAAGTACGACATGAAAAAAGTCTACTTAAGTAAAAGTATTACCTGTACCTTAAGTACCTGTTTAAAAATGTGCTTTATGAGTAAAAGGAGATAGGGATGTTTATGCTTTATCTGGAATGTTTCACAGTATGGCATTACCAGACCAAGTTAAAGGTCAGATCTGTGGAAAGGCAAGAATGTCTGTTTTTCTAGGTATTTTTGAGCTATACACAGCAAAAAGTGGAGTGTAAATTTTAACATTTTCTCAGGGTCTATATGAGTCCAATCTGTTCTAGAGTTAATTTAATATTTTTGGAAATGTTAATTAACTAACACTGGACCAAAGTTCCTGTTTAACCCCAAAATCATGAGTTATATTAACGTTTTGAGAGTAAATGGATAACACTTTGTAGGGTTACCCTGATTTAGCTAAACAACATACAAAGGTGTTTTATTTTAGTTAATTTAAAATGAAATTATTTACAAAACTGGTTCAAACTGGTTTTCTCTCGCAGAAGTTTGAAGTGGTGGGTGGGAGGTGCCAAATTAACACTAAGGGAAATTTAATGAACACTAGTGGAAGTTGTATTAACTTCAACCATATCAACTCTGGCAAATAACCCCAACTCAGATAGTTAAAATAACACTTTTTGTGTTAAAAACATCTCTGAAATATTTCACCTTGAAATTTTAACCCTCCAGTTTTTGCTGTGTAAAACCACCTGTAATTTAATAAATATAAGGCAGAGCTGTTTAATGTCATACCGTGGAACATTCCAGGCAGAGCAATGACATTTAAAGTAACTATCAGTGTTAATGTAGTGTTTGGAAAAGGGGGCAGATGACGTAAGATTACACTCTTTTTTGCTCATATTCATTCATTTCTTGTATTTTTAACATTATGACAATGTTAAGGACTTTTTATACGTAACAAATGAAATAAATAAACAAATAAAAAATGTAATAAAATATCCATAGAAACAAGAAAGTGACGGACACCCAACCAAAAAGTGCACCTTTAAGACAATATATTACCTCCATTGCATTAAGCACTAGTACCAGCAGTGTACTGTAACACCCCAGCCTATGCACTTCCCAGGGCAGATCTCACTTCTTGTGCAGGAGCGGGTTCAAGTAGCCCCTATCTGTGCTCCTCTGATAACAGCTTTTGATGTGCTTTGGCCCAAGTGCAACGCAAACACGGCAGGGGGTCAAAGACGTTAGAGCTAACTCCATTAGCCTGCACTCAAACAGGTCACAGGAGCACGAGCTGAGAGCTGCTGCCACTGCATCTTCAAAAGGCCGTTAGCATGCTATTAGCCGGCAAATAATTACCTTCTAATTATGTCCTAATGAGCACCGCTGAGAGCATGGCAAACACAGCACCTCTTGAAGGGCTGTGGGGGCCTGGTTTTATGAAGAGCAAATAACAGGAGCTACTCATCGCCATTTCACTTTGTCTAGTCTTGATAATCTTAGTAAAATATAAACAAGTGTACACTACCAGGGAAAAGTTTGGACACACTCTCATTCAAGTTTTTTTTCTTTATTGTTACTACTTTCTTTTGACTGGTAGTGTATGTATGAGAATATATTTGCATTTGTAGTTTGCATTTGAAATGTTCTTTCTTTTCTATATAATTGTTAGATTTTGTGTTCAGACTGGCTTTAACTCAAATAAGAGGGGCTATTATGTGGCTATTACATAAAAAGAACCAAGAACTACTAATGTCACAGCCATATTGGTTCTATCAAGCTGTTTTTTATGGACTTAAAGAGGAAGATTTTTTTTAAAGCTCAAATTTAGCCAAAAACTGGTTTAGTACTGATATTTGGGCATCTAATGCATGGTTTCTTTGGAGTTTACGTTTGTTTACAACTAGAACCAATATGGCAGCAGGTGGCAAAAAACGATTGAGAACTACACATAAATGCACTCAGAGCAGTTGAGAGCCAGTGAAGTTCTAGCCTGTATGTCTTTATTACCTGTAAGACTCCTCTAACTTACCCAGTTCTCGCAGGGACTCCCTAAAGAACCTTAAGTGCCTCTAACTATCCCTTTGGTCCAGACAATTACGAGGAAACCACGGGGGCTCTGCAAATGTTTATTCCTCTCAGTGTCCCGATCAAACCAGGCCGAGGAGGGAGGAGGAGGGGGGGTAGAGAGAAAGAGGAGGGAGGGGGTCCACAAACGGGAGCAGCAGTCAACAGCCCAGCGCAGATAAGGCTCAGATCTGACAGAGGATATAGTTACATGTCACTTGTGAGAGCTCCCGCATTCCTGAGAAAAAAAAAAAAGTCTAGTGCCTAAACTTCACTTCAGCACCTCCTTGGCTCCCCCCTACACGCCCCACCCTGTCCTACTAAGGCCTATACAGACTTTAGTAATAGACATACACACTTTTATACAAGATTAATTGCAGTGAAATTAATGGGCGTGATTAGCAAATCACACACAGGCTGCAGTTTTTTTAAGGGCAAAATATCCTGTCTAATTTTATTTCCTCAGCAAAAACATACTTGGAGTTGTATTTTGTTTCATTCACACGTATAAACCCTGCATATATAGGCTGAATTATTTGCTTATACTGAAAACTGTGTTCCACCTCGTGATGTCATGTGGTAATACAGGAAGCGCTCTACTGTGTTTTTAAACTCCGTTCACCTTCACTAGAATTTTTTTGAAAAACCAACCTTTGGAGACATTTGGAGATGCAGACAGTCTAACGTGTGAATGAAACAACAACCCCATGTATGTTTTTGATGAGGTAACAACATTCTAACATGGCTGAAAGTTCATCAGAGTCCATTTTGCGTAATGTAGGACCTTTAAAATGTAAACATCAAACAGAATTCATTAAAGAATTGCTGTACTTAGATATTTTTTCCCCAAATCGTTCAGCCCTAAGACTTTTTCTCAATTGGGTGCGAGTATGGATATGGACATCATTACAGCTTTGGGTAACTAACACACATTGTATTTTAGCAGTTTCGAAATGTGTTTAGCTCATCAGATTTCTTGCACAGATGTTTGCAGCTTAAACTAATGATCTAATTTGCAGTAATGAAATGTTTGTTTACATGCACACCAAAGTCTGATTATTATCTGATTTCTGGACCTTTAAGATTATTTAAATGACATGCAAACCTCAAAGTAATCAGCGGGACCATGATCAGAGAGAAATCTGATGATTTTGCAGTTCACATGTCGGTTTAATGACATCTTATAACTCCAGAAATGTGATTTTAAATGTGCATGTAACCGCAGCCACTGAACATCAAACATTGGTTGACAAACTGTTGAAGAGAAAGTGGGAGTCTATTGCGTGTCTGTATGGACGTATCATTTCATGTATCTTCTTTTTAGCTGGCGTTGTTCTGTCTTATTCTTTGTTTTTGTTTTTTCTCTCTTGACATGTTGGACTTGAGTTAGTCCAGATTTTAGTTCATTTACAGCGTAAGATGCCAAGCTGATGCTAGACATTATTGGGGCAGTACTTGGAACCATTAACCCATTTTTAAGAAATCTCTGAATGCATTTTAAATGATTTCATATTTTGAACTTGAATTATTTTCTACCATGCAATAGTGGATCTCGATTAGGATATGTTAAAGAATCGATGGGAGATTTAATTTCTTTTCAAGATTAATTACGTTCATATTTGATTCTTTATAAAACCATTACCATTTCAGTGGACATAGAAATATACTGAACTCTTTAAAATATATATACTTTTTTTAGATAAGTATGGGACAGTTGTTTGCAGAGAGCATTATATAGTGCAATACTTGTAGCCATACATTTTCTACAAACAATTAAAGGCCCTGTATCTGATTTTTTTTATTTTTTTTCAGTGTATTTCACAAAATTTGTATTGTCCCAGTACAGATAAATTGTATAAGCAGCCCTTGAAGTACAAATAAGTCAGCTGTGTACTATTTGAATGTAATTATAAAGAATTTTTGTCTGAGAATCAGGAAGTGTGCTGTTACATGCTAGTTGGTAGCATTACCATGAATGTGAGGAATAATTATCGACCTCTGCAAACATTTAAAAGGAACAAGTTCTGTTTTACAGCACATTCGTTCCACCTTGTAAAGTGTGTAACATTACAGGAACTGCTCCACTGTGTTTTTAAACTTCATACACCTTCACTAGAATCATCTGGATAATTGCAGCCTTGGAATTGTCGATTTGTAATGAACAAAAGATAAAAGGTAGCTGTTGGAGGTGGAACAAAGCATTTTGAGCTTTGGAGATAAAGACAGAGTAATAATAAAGGCAAACAAAACTCTACTATGTTGTATGTTTTTGATGAGGCAACTAAATTATAGCATGACTTAAACTCACAAGAATATATTTTGTGTAAAATAGGACCTTTAAACCAGTGTCTATTAACGTATGGGTCGAAACTGTGTGCTGTAAAAATGTGGAAATATTAGCATACATTGTATCACTCATCCCCTGCTGCAGATCACTGTAATAATGAATCGTCTAACTACTACATGTGTCGGGAACATCAGTTTTCATGTCCGGACAGTTGCTCCAGCCACACATAGCGTTGCATTGGGAGGGGAGTTTTGGTTTGTCTTGCTGCCTTTTTTTTTCTTCTTTTTTTTTTTTTTTTTTTTTTTTTTTTTTTTTACACATTCCGGAAACAAGCGATGAATGACACCCTGCATCCGCCTCAATACACAAGTGCACCTGAACCGTGAAAGGAAGGTGAAAATTAAGTCTACTTTGCCCCATTAAAAACGTCCCATAGGGCTTATCTACCCCCATAGGTTTTTGGAATGATGCCCTCCCCAATTTGACACACAAGGAGACAGCGGGGAACAGCAAGTCAGCCCTTTACAATGGACCACTATAGAAAACAATTAGTCCAGAGTGCTGGGGTCTTGATTCTAGCTTCTAATTGCCATTGCAGACGTTGTGGGACAGTATGCATGTGTGTGTGTGGTAGTTGTAAGCGCCCCAAGGGAAAAACCAGTGTCCTACAATGGGTACCTTTATTTCGGGGCAAAGTGGGTGTGCTCCTAGCTTAATCCTGCATTCAAAGCTGACAAGAAAAGTCATTCATATTGAAAAAGGTGGGTACAACACTGTTTCAGGTGCCTGCGAAGCTAATCCCGTAGGAAAGAGAAAAAAAATATTAGGATACTCTTCGCTTTCCAATTGCCAAAAGGGGAACTTGATACGTTGCTATCCGTGAATGAATGGTGAGGCTTTTGCTGGGACTAGGGACCATTCCTGGAGTGTGAGTGATGAGTGGTTGACGTAAATAACAGTAGTCCGTGCATGTAAAAGGATGAGACTGCGCATTACAGTGCTGTTTCGGAGCACGGCGTGGGATTTCAACTGTTCTAAAAGTTTTTTTCTTTTTTTTTTTTGGCTTTTTCTCTTTTTTTCAGTAGCACATACCAGATCCCCCTGCTCTACTCTTAAATATCACCTGGGCCTTTAATCGCCCCAACAGCATTCCTTCATGCAGTTTACAGCAGTCTGTCATGCACGGGTACAGGATACAAGGAATCTACACCAAACAAATGTGGAACAAGATCAGACACTTAAGGAGAGTCTGTTGGTATTTCACTAATTGATATGCTGTACACGATTTGCATAGTCAAATCATAATATTTTTCTAATCCACATTGCCACAGGTTTCTTATCAGTTTGCTATCATTCTGGTTTTATCTGGAATATAATTATTGGTTTTACATGTTGTTAAATGTTGTTACATGGGTAAAAAAAAGTGTTACATGTTGGGAGTTAAAATTATACAGTAAGCCTGTGTTCACAGCAACAGCTGAACCTGGGTTGCCACTGCCTTAAAGAAAAAACAACTCCTGTAAGGTTGTAGTTGTGTCATAATGCTGTTATCTCATCAAAATATACCTGGAGTGGTGTTATTCACATTGTCTGAGTAGCCCTTTATTATTAATCTGTCTACATCTCTAAACCTTAAAATGCTCTGATCCACCTTGTTATGTCATGAAGTGGTCATTTTAACAGCACTCAAGTTAACAGCTACCTTTTATCTTTTGTTTAGTAGAGAAATTACAGGGCTGAAATTATCCAAATGATCTAGTCAAGGTGTATGGAGTTTTAAAACACTTCTTGTGTTACCACATGGCATCGCAAGGAGTGTTTTCTGTTTGAGAGAAAAACTCTGCCTAAATTTGCAGGGTTTGTAGTCCAGTGAGGTTCATTTGGTCATAATTTATGTTATTAGGTTATTTTTTCAGACTAAGAGTTTGTTTTCATACCTAACAGTTTCGACTGCTCACTAGCAGTCTTCCTTACAGTGGTCACATGATGTTTCTTTCTCACACACACACACACACACACACACACACACGCACACGCACACACACACACACACACAGGTTTTTCTCATTCTCAGTATATGGACAGGTTATGTCTCATGTCAAAGCTCAGAACCTCTAGAATTCCCACACTGAGCTGCAGAGGCTGCACTAGCACTGATTCTTGTCTGGCTGCAGGTGCTGGGGTTTAGGTAGGGGCCATTCAGATCAGAGAGAGGCACTGTAGGTTGAAACCAACTGGATTTAGGAGTTGACGATTATTCTGCTGTCTCAGTGGAGACGACTTCTTCATATTTTTCTGATCTACAGTATGTTATAATGTTTTTTCCTCATCACCAACATTCCCGGACTTGTGTTTTGTTTCATTCACACGTGTAACACACAAAACCCTGCATATTTAGGATGAATTTTCTCAAGTCGAAAACACCTTGTGATGTCATGTGGTAATACGGGAACTGCTCCACTGTGTTTTTAAACTTCATACCCCTTCACTAGGATCATTTGGATCATTTCAGCTCTGAGACTGCCCGTCTGAACTAAAGGTAAAACTTGACAAATATCATCTCATGGCATCACAAGGTGGAACAGAACTGTAGAACTGTAGAGATATAGACAGACTAATTATAAATGGTTACTCAAACATGTGAATGAAACAAAACACAACTCCAGCTATGTTTTTGACACATTATAACATTACTTAAAAGCTCACCAGAATCAATTTAGGGTAATGTAGGATAGCTACTTTAGCTTTCTCCTCACCCACCATTTAAGGATGACACATGGTGGAGAATTTGTCTTGTAGCTCATTACTTGTCGGACAGGTCCATGTGAACTTTTGCTTCTGTATTGAGTTGGCATATTGATAATTTTCTCTACAATATTTGAGCGAGATTGTGAACTAAATGCAAGCACAAGGAAAGACATACAGTATATCATCAAATACACTGTATACACATACCTAGAGAAAAGCATTCTGGTGCTTCTCCACAGATTTGATTTGTAACTTGATCTGGTTTCATCTCCATGAGGATAGAAATTTTGAATACAACACTGAAATATTCCAGATAAATCAATAACATCTCAATGAAGAAAAGCATTTGACAGACCCTCCACCAGAAAAGTAACACAGTGCATCTTTAACTGTGTTTTAGTCAAATGAGTTGTCTAACTTGTCATAGTCCCGTTAAACTGCATAGCTTCGCAGCATGTTCACATTCAGCAGAGAAAACCTTACATTTCAGCACCTCAGCTTGTGAAGCAGGCCACATCAAAGCCAGGCTCAGAGGGCAAAAGTGTCCCAGGACCGACAAATGCCCCCGTTGTAAAACTTAACAAGGTGTGAATGCCCCCTGCGTGCCCCTCTCTCTCCACTCCCTGACAAAAATGTGGATTCAAATGACAGGTTTCTGGGTGTGTTGATCAGACTGAGGGGAAACCAGACAGATTTTTGTTAATACACATTAGACACTGCTACGTGAGAGGTGTGAGGGAGTTTGTATATTGACAGTTTTGGTTAAGTGGATCTTAACTGGTCAAATCACATCTAATCAGGCGTTTGCATATCAATCACACTGTAATCTATTTCCTATTGTGGTCCTCAAGGCATGAGCATTGAGGAAACTGATGAAACTCTTTCAAAACAGGAAGCCTCTAATGTCTTCTATCAGATAGGATCAATAATACACACAACACCACATTTAATATCATTATATCATCATATCATCTTTGCACTGTTTTCCTTATGACCTCTTGTATATAATTGAGATATTTTTAGTACTTAAGTTATTTTCTATTTTATTTTTACTTGTACATATACATTTATATAATTGTGCCTTATTTGACACCAGTCTCTTGCTCTTTTTATTGCTACTTATTTAGAATTTATTATTACCATTTATATATTTTCACTTTTTGTTATAATAATATATTGTGATGCGTGCGCTACTGTGTCCAAATAATTTCCCATGTGGATCAATGAAGTTTGTCCAAGTCAAAATTTATTTATTTGTATGAATATCTGTATACATTTCATTTATATTTAATTTAGACCTATATAAAACAAGATATGTTTCTATGACCGATCAGTAAAGTGTTGGTGAAAAGAAAAAAAAACTTCTTATTCAGGGATCTTTACACTATAAATGCAGTTATTAATAGCATGTTACCAGAGGAGGTATTCTTAAAGGTCCTATAATACATAAGATCGCCTTGCCTAAAATTGTGTTTTGTTTCATTCACATGTGTTTGAGTAGCTCTTTATTATTAGTCTGCCTACATCTCCAAAGCTCAGAATGTTTTGCTCCACCTTGTGATGTCATGAAGTGGTAGCTTTCAAGTTAACTGCTATCTTTTGTTTAGTAGAGACGGGCAATTCCAGGGCTGAAGTCATCCAAATGATTCTAGTGTATGGAGTTTAAAAACAGTGGAGCACTTCCTGTATTACCACATGACATCACAAGGTGGAACAGAGTGTTTTCTGCTTGAGAGAAGAACTCAGCCTAAATATGCAAGATTTGTGTGTTAAACATGTGTGAATGAAACAAAACACAACTCCAGATATGTTTGTGATGAAGAAACATCATTATATCATAGATCAGAAAACAGAGTAATATGGGCTCTTTAATCCAATTTACCCACTTTAATTGATTGTTAAAATACATATTTTCTAACATGCTTCAGATTTTTCTACATTGATGCATTGGTGTGCACTTGTATTCATACTTTATATGACAGAACTAAAAAGCCTTTTGAATAGATTTTTCCTGACAATGGCAATAAGCCTGTCTGATTTTGAAGTTGCTGTACAGTCCAGTTGCATTTACTGCAGTAATCTTCTACACAATTTGGATTTTAAAAGAGTTTATAATACATTTTATATGACCAGAAAATGCAGTTGACATTCTTATCCCTCCTTGCTTTCTGTTATAGGAATGATGGGTGCTGCTGGACCATGCTGCCTGGACACCTCTGATTCATTTGAGCATTTAAGAATTATGCCCCGACCTTTGACCTTTCAGCCATTTGTGTCACCCCTGAACACTCTGCTCAGGCAATCACCCCCCTCCCCCAAAACACCCCCACATGTACATCTCACTGTCCACTGCTCCAGACATTAGACCAGATCCAATAAGGCTCAACTCACATGATATACCATTTGATCTGAGATGGAGGTTGATTCCTGCCATATTAGACTGTTCCCTACCTCAATAAACCTCCAAAAATGTAGATATTACATGATATTAGATCTGAGTGCTGAGATTGTGTGCTTTACCTTGATGTATTTTAAGCAATGATTAACATATTCTGGCCTTTTCATTCATTTCTGTACCAATGTACACACACACACCAATGTACACTCAGATCTTTGTTATTATATATTTACACTGTAACTGTTACAGATGTCCATTAATATCCACTCCATAACAGATATATAAATAAGGTTAAAAAAACATGCACCCTGGTGTATTTTCTTATTTATAATTTCCCTAAATACTTTTATTGAAAAAACAAAACATAACATTTCCCATTTGCCATTCAGTATACACATGGCATCTTTCACTTAAAGTGCTTTTTTCCAATAAAGTGAAATAGATATATTTTAGCAGTGAGTAGGCTCCAGTAAAATTGTCCCACTTTGTATATGTTTGTATATGTTTTATGCTTAGAACAAGCGAGAATAACCTTGGGTCCAATATAAATTGCTTAAAAATTAATTTTCTTAGTTAAATCTCATAATCTCCTCACTGATTAGTGCCATTTTTTTCTGCAGTTCCTCACACAATGAACCAGTGGTCTATTCAGTACATTCCTTCATACACACACATCGGAAGTACTACAATAGACCTATATATTGTGATCTATTGACATTTAAATGACACTACACTATGTTAGGCAGGCCTGTAGTCATGGGGCTCTCAAAAACGCGATTATGGTTCCCTCTTGTGGCCACTTGAAGTCATCTAAAAATATGCACTATACAAACTAGTATGTATTTCAACAACAGATGACACGAATTTGAAATGCAAGACCAATATAGTATTTGTTTAGACTTATAGTTAGTTAGTTACCTTTTCTTTCTTTATGCTGTTTTATGTACAAAATGTAGACCTATTGTTTTTATTGATATTGGTCATTTCAAATGAAGGGCTGGACCAATATGTTTTTGCATTGTTTGTTAAAATAGTTTCATCATGAGTTCGCTTTGAGGAGAACTTGAAGCACACATGAAAAGCGGGGCACACACGAAGAACAGGGCACACACACGAAGAACAGGGCACACACATGAAGAGCAGGGCACACACATCAAGAACAGGGCACACACACAAAGAACAGGGCACACACACGAAGAACAGGGCACACACACGAAGAACAGGGCACACACATGAAGAGCAGGGCACACACTTCAAGAACAGGGCACACACACAAAGAACAGGGCACACACACGAAGAACAGGGCACACACACGAAGAACAGGGCACACACATGAAGAGCAGGGCACACACATCAAGAACAGGGCACACATATCAAGAACAGGGCACACACACGAAGAGCAGGGCACACACATGAAGAACAGGGCACACACACGAAGAACAGGGCACACACACAAAGAACAGGGCACACACATGAAGAACAGGGCACACACATGAAGAAGAGGGCACACACATGAAGAATAGGGCACACACATGAAGAAGAGGGCACACACATGAAGAAGAGGGCACACACATGGAGAACAGGGCACACACATGAAGAACAGGGCACACACATGAAGAACAGGGCACACACATGAAGAAGAGGGCACACACATGGAGAACAGGGTACACACGAAGAACAGGTCGCACCACCACCAGCGCAAGACAAAGACACACCGTGTGTGAAGCTGTAGATGACCAGAAGGGGGCGTTGCTTCACTGTTCAGAGCGGAGCTGTTCAGTGCCTGATTCAAAGAGGCCCTTTCTAGTCCCATACCTTGGACAGAAAGACACTTAGTAAAACTACAATGGTGATTTGAACTAAAAAATATAGTTACCCATATTCCATTTGCACTTCTGAAGATGTATGACTTTTGTAGAGTCTATACTGAATATTTTTGGTGCCAACTGAAATGCTGAGTAATCACATATATATTAAATTAGTGACAGGAAAATTGTCTACAGAGTCTCCATAGCGCCCCTTAGCGTTAAAATGTAGTATAAAGAAGGATATATTTTGTTCACTGATTGTTATAAAATGCTGAAATAGGCTTGTAGGGGAAGAGAAAACACACACACACAATGTCAAATATTAATCTTTTACTGTTTGTACTGTCTTTAATATCACAATAAAAATAATACAATAAAAATAGGCCTAGATTATTATTGTTATTTTAGACAAAGATTTCCACTTGTTGAAAAAAGTGCATAGAAACCTGCATCTAAAGAATGAATTGACCAACTGACATTTATTTCCTCTCTTCTCATCAAAGCCTTCTGTGGTTATTACATGTGTTCCCCTCACTGAAGAGGAAACACAGTGATATTTGCATATAGGTCACCTTAGCCTTGGTTTTTGATTCTGCATGATTTCTTTGTAATATGATGATCACATTATATGATATCATCACACCCAAATAACGTTATAGCTGGTTTGATAGTTTTGGTGAAGACGCGTCTTTACACATTTGACTTAAATAGATGTTTGATTTTTTTAAAAAATAGGCTAGGTTTAAATCGCTTAGGCTTTATTTTCGTAATACTCAGTCTCTCGGCTACAATAATTGTGCATAAACGCCTTTATTGGCAAAACAAATGTACTTGTTATATCGCTGTCACTTATTAACTTTTTTGGCGCATTAACAAGTCCGTCAGATGCACAGTGTTCGGGAGTAACAGATTACATGTACCGGAGTTACGTAATCAGAGTACAAATTATGAGTAACTGTATTCAGTTACAGTTACTGTTTCAGGGAGTGGTAATTGGATTACAGTTACTTTGCTGAAATAAGTGGATTACACGACGGTATTTTCCTGTTTTTACATTTTGGGCTATATTAAATACCTCTTAAGGCAATATACAGAGTGATATGCAGGAACTGTGACAGCCAATCACAGTCTGCTACCTCTGCCTCTCAACCAATCACCTCTCATGGCATTCAAACACATTCAGTTTTTCCCCTTCCTCACAATAGGCAGTGAAAAGGTGTATTAACTTGCATCGATCAAAAGCCTAACAATTTATGTGAAAATATGTACCTTAATAGATTCCGTTACAAACTACATTTTGAGGTATGTAATCTGTAATCTGTAGGGGAATACATTTTAAAAGTAACCTTCCCAACACTGCAGATGCATGATTGATTGTTTGATTGATTGGTTGTTTGATGCTCAGACTTAGACAAACCTACTGATCCACAAGTGAAATGAATAACCTACGACTGCGTGAAGTGAATGCAGTCGTAGGTTCAGTCAACTTCTGAATTAAGTCTGCAAACATAGGAAGCAACCATATGAGGTCATTTGAAGCGATAAAACTACCACCAACCAATTACGCAGCTTTAAACTTGTGAACACGCGCGCATACGTAACTTCTAGGCTGTAGTGCACGTCCTTTATGTCCGGAGCATCTGAGTTAAAAGCATCTCACGAAACGAGTCATCATAACCACAGACACGCAGCAGCAGCAGCAGCAGCAGCGTGCGTAACCGCGCTTTTAGCCAAGATGACTCCCCGTTGCGCACAGGTCGTTCCCGCCTTGGCGCTCCTCTTGTTGGCGCTGATTGGTATTCTTCTCTTGGTCATACCGACGAGAGAGCTGCAGAAACCGCCAGAATTTGAGGTATGGTGAGAATTTTCGTTTAAACGGATAGATATATCGGTGTGAGGTGATTGGAAACAAAGGCGTAAAAATCGGTGAATAATAAATGCTGCAAAATAACCAAAGCAAGCAAAATAGTCTAGATTACAGTGTCAGGTAGGTTTAAGATACTAACAACTATTTGAATTGAAACAGTAAGCAGGACTCAAACAATGAAGTAAAAGGAATATCAAAAACACCCACATCAAAAAAGTGGCAATTTTGTGTTTTTAATTCAAAGCTTCATTTCAGGCTGCACTATACAATGACCCTAGCCTATTACTAAAACACTTGACCCAATATTTATTGCTGAAAGGTATATGGCAGCTCAAATGTCACAGCAGTACCCTATTTTAATTTAAAGGTGCACTGTGTAACTTTTCTGGTGGAGGGCCCTTCAAATACTTTCCTCCATGGACATGATATTGCTTTGTCTGGAATGTTAAATTCACAGCATAATTATTAAACTTTTCTATCTTCATGGAGCCCAAACTGGACCAAGTTACAGGTCAGATCTATGGAGAGGCAGTCTCACAGCGCTCACAGTCAGAGTGCCAGTTTTTCTAGGTATTTTTGAGCTGTAAGGTAAACCTATTTAATGTCACACGGTGGAACATTCCTGGCAGAGCAATGACATATCCATAGAAACAAGCAGGTGACAGACACTTCACCAGAAAAGCGAGTTACACAATGCACCTTTTAAATGCACTTACTTGTCTTGGAAAGTTCATTAACATGTGCATTTGTTCTGAGATTTTGTTTATTTGGACAAATAACCCACCACAGGCCAAGTGAAAACAGCACATTTTTCAGTTTTCAGTTTTATTACTGTCTATTACACCTTCTGGGGCAAAATATGTTTTTATCGTTTCCGTCTGTTCAGTTATGTTGCCCTACAGACATTTTTTATTTATTTATGCTCCTCCAACTGTCACATAGATCTGAACATAGCTAGACAAGTTGGTACAAAGTTTTAGACATGAGTAAAAGAACATAGGTGACAGAAGTGCATTATTTGCATTATGTAGCTGTCCAACAAGTAGAAGGAGTATATGTACTAAAAGTGGTTACATCTGACACATTCCTGGTTAAAATACTCAAAACATTACACAAAAACTTTGAAAGAAAGAGTTCATCATTCATGTTTGCTTCTCATTGTTAACTCTCTTAGATGATAAAGGCGTATTATATAGTTTGTGGACCGCTTTGAAGTGCAACAATATAAAAACACTGTACCATATTGTAATAGAAATGAATGGGAGAGATACTGTTAGGCTTTTGATCGATGCAAGTTAATACACCTTTTCACTGCCTATTGTGAGGAAGGGGAAAAACTGAATGTGTTTGAATGCCATGAGAGGTGATTGGTTGAGAGGCAGAGGTAGCAGACTGTGATTGGCTGTCACAATTCCTGTATATCACTCTGTATATTGCCTTAAGAGGTATTTAAAGTGCCTATGACAGTTTGAACTACTCATTTTACTAAAACGCACGTAAGATTAAAACAAATTTTAACTAAAAATTGTGTACATTTTTCACAATTTTTTCAGGTTTCAAATCTAACTTCTTGGTTGGAAATTGTGGCATCACATTAGGGCGTTCCATAGCTGTTATCTAGCAACCATATTGTACACTATGCCAAAATTCCTTAAATGTACACTGAAATTCATATTTGCCAAATAAAACATAATAAAATGCCTTTATTTTGTTGAAATTATGTTTAAAGTAACCGAAAAACATGTTTCTAGTGTGTAAATATAATTTTGGGATTGAACTCTTCCTATCATGATGTGTAACTCCCTAAAACAGTACTTCCTGCTTCCTGTAATTTGTAACATATTTTTCAACTTTTCTTCACAAATTTCTTCTTCTTTCTTAATCAGTCTAAAACTTTAATTAATAATTATAACACATATTATCCTACCAAATTATGTCAAAATTAGAGAATGACCAAAACCAGTCATATGCACTTTAAGCCATCTGCTGGGTGTGAAAGTCCACACACTTTGATTGGTCTAATTCAGCTGTCACTCACTCACATCATGATAGAAACTGACCAATGGGAGGAGTAGGCAAGGCAAGGCAAGTTTAGTGTTTTACAGAATAAGAAATACATTAAAATCACAACACAAACAAATTAAAACATAAATAATCATCATAAAATTAAAGAGAGAGAGAAAAGGTAGGGAAGCTTAGAAACATACTTAGAGAAGCACTGAGTTGCCCTATCACCAAAATATCAAAATGTCACTAGGGTCAGATCACAGTTTCATTTTCATCTTCATATTGCTCTATACTTTGTCATGAGAATGCACCCTATCCCCATTTTTACATGCAGTTGTGTTTTAAAGTTGCAATATGTATGTGGAGAGTATGCCACCTGCTTGATTTGCCTGGAATGTTCCACACTATGGCATTAAAGTTACCATAATCATAATTGCATCTATTCAATCAGAGTTGTTAAAGCTAAATAAAATCCTTTCCACAGATTAGACCTGTAACTTAACCTTGAGTTGCCACCTGCTCCTTGTCTGCATGTACTTAGATACATTTAATGCCACATAATGGGATATTCCAGGCTAAGCAGTAAGATCTCCATGGAGACAAGCAGGTGTGGTGGACCCTCAACTTTATATAAAAGTTACACAGTGCGTTTTAGAACACAGTGCTTTCCTTGTATGGTATTGAGGTGCATTCAAGTGTACTGTATTGAACAAAAGAATGAACAGTTTTTGTAATATATGTGTATACCATGTCTCCCTCTTTCCCAGTATGGAATTGTCCTGGATGCTGGCTCCTCCCACACGTCCATGTACATCTACAAATGGCCCGCCGATAAACAGAATGGAACAGGCATTGTCACCCAGCATGACGAGTGCAATGTCAAAGGTAAAACGTCTGACAGCTATTATAGACTGTTTGTTCCTGTGGTTTTAGTGCTAAGAAAATTCAGTTTCCACACCTTGGATTTTTTGTAACACGTCTTAGGCTGGCATAGCGAGCCGTTGCATTGTTGGCTGTTAATGAGTCCTATGTGAAGTCTTGACTTGACCTGTACTCTCTTGACCTCTCTGTGCATTTATCTGGAAAAGAATAAATAGATGATGACACATTATATTTCTGAGCTATGCGTATTTTCAACTTAAAGGACCTGCACTTGGTCTGTTCATTTACAGTTTTTAAAAATGCATAGGATGCTCTAGCTCTGATTAGTGACTGGCTAGAAGTAAGGAGGATTTAGATCAGAGAGAGTCATTTTAGATTTAAACCAACTGGATTTCACCACTGAAATTGGCAACCCAAGGACTCATATGAGGTTCATTCTGTTTTTTGATTATTATATCATAACATGGCAATTACATTCAATATTTGTGTAATTAATACTAAGAGATCACATTTATGGAATTTAAAATCAAAGTACTTACATTTTGAAATCGTAGAAAATACTTTAAACTTTAAAACGTGCATGTACTAGTGCAAAATGCAGTCAAAATACTCCTGTGGCACTCATTACATTATAACAATTAAACGGCCTTAACTTCTTGGGTTCTTTTTAAAGACACAATAACTGAAGAGTATGAAAAGAATCCAAGAAGTTAATGTACATACGAAGACAACATGATCATTTTTGGATTAATAAAAGGCCTTTATTTATACATATGCATCTTATATACATATATATATTCCATTTGTGGATATCAGCATATCAGTGTGCCGATGGTAGAACAGTTGAAAATGAGAACAGAACTTGAAAATGGGAGGGCTGACCTTTTTAAGCTGACTTTGTCCCTGAGCAAGACTCTTTGCCCATATTCACAGATCCTGCCTTAGTAGTTGTGAAAAAATGTGACAGGAATCCAAAATATGACAAATTTTAAACTTCAAAATGTAACAAATTTTGCATGAACACATAATATGGTTTGCTCAAAATTAACTATTTTCTTTACCGTTTAACCCCACTTTCAAAGTCAAGAACATTGTGCCTTTCACTTCCTCTGTGTGACTGTGCCAGGACAAGGTCAAGTGCAGAATTTGTGTTGAATTTTGCAAGACCTCAGAGTTTAGTTCCTTGCTTCTTCTTCCGTGCCATCTTAGTCAGGAGCACTAATTCCTCTTCTTGTTTCAGTTTGTTGTTTGGATTTCCTTAGATTTTTTTTTTTTTTTTTTAAATAACCTTGAATGAGTCATAGAGCAGTTTAAGGTTATCTGTAGGTCAGACTATTTGAAAAGGTAAACTAATTGATATAAAGGTGCATTTTGTAACTTTTCTGGTGGCGGGTCCATCACATGCTTTTCTCCATGGAAATGTTATTACGTTGTCTGGAATGTTTGACAATATGGTATTAAACCTTTCTATTTTTATGGAGTTATAGGCTAGACCTGTGGGGAGGCAATCCTGCTCAGTCAGAATACCTGTTTTTCTAGGTATTTCTGAGCTATAAACCCACCTGTAATTGAATAAATGTAAGGTAGAGCTGTTTAATGCCATACTGCGGAACATCCCAGGCAGAGCAATGACATATCCATAGAAACAAGCAGGTGACAGACCCTCAACCAGAAAAGTTACACCATGCACCTTTGAAGTAATACTTAACACTGAAACTCGGCCCACAGCCACATTTCGGCATCTGATAAATTTTAGTTTAGTTTTTTTTTTTAGATAATTTTTAGTTTGCACAAAAGATGTCAAAAATTACAAGGAACAATAGATAATGCTATTAAACCACATACACAGTTTCTTTAAAATAATAATAATAATAATAATTTAAAAAAAGCTGCACCAAGTAACTTTTCTGGTAAGAGTCCAGCACCTGGTTGTGTCCATGGAGATATGCTAGAGAGATTGCTTTTGCTGGAATGTACCACAGTATGACATTAAACTTGCTTATTATTTAATTATAGGTTTTTTTTGTTTTGTTTTTGTTTTGTTTTTTACAGTAAAATGATACCATGGAAAATATGCATTCTACTGTAAGCAGGCCCACTTCTCCACAGATCGGACCTGTAGATTGGCTTGTTGCTTGTCTCCATGGAGTAGTTCAATATAATAGTTCAATTTAATAGGACACGCCACCCGGAAAGTTACACTGTGCACCTTTTAAGTCATAAACATTAGTTGATAATGAATGATGTAACCATGCTATATTGTTGTTTCTGCATCACTGGCTTACTCAGAGTTGTACTTTCTTTTATTTATGCATGTTTGAGTAAGCCTGCATAGACCTGCATTCAAGACTACATTTTCACCTACCCCCTATGCAAAATAATGAACGATGTATGTTATAGATTATCAACAGTTATTAGGGAAAAAAGCATTTTTAAATTATTTCTTTCTGGGAAATGTTTTACCACTGCTACAAATATTGCTATTACTTCTACTGTTACTATTAATATTTGCATTGCTTCTGTTCACAACTACACACTATGCAAGCATGATCTGTCATTTTCTTAAAGGTGCACTGTGTAATATTTCTACCTGTTTGTCTCCATGGAAATATTATTGCTTTGTTTAGAATTTTCCACAGTATTATTAAACCAAAAATATCACAAGGGAGACAAGCTGGTTACAGCAATATGCTACATTACAATTCTTAGATGTAGACTTTAGATCTGTGGATAGTTTCCTCTATTCATAGAAGGAATGATTGTATTTTTTAGTAATAGAAACTTTCCTAATGAAGAAATGCTAGATGAATATGTTAAAAGTCATACAAGTCAGATAGCAGACCCTCTACCAGAAAAGTTACACAATGCACCTTTAACTAACAGCCTAAATAAAGTCTCATAGTGCTTATCTTAACATAAACTGCTGAGTTAAACTTAATTTCCCCCTGTTTGTGTGTGCTGTGTAGGTAAAGGGATCTCAGGTTATGCAGGTGTTCCTGGTGGAGCAGCTAAAAGTCTGGAGGAGTGTCTCCAACAGGCTGTGCGGAACATCCCCAAGAACAGACACAGTAAAACCCCTCTGTACCTGGGGGCCACGGCGGGCATGAGGCTGCTGGAGTGAGTACTTAATCATTCTAAACATGTGCTAACAAAAGAAGAGGTTCACTGATGCTGTGCATAAGAAAGGTAGTAGTAAACTTGTGAACATTATTGGTCCCCTAAAGGAATAACTTGCACTCTGTAGTTCAGTAAATACAAAAAAGTTAAAGAAGACATATTACTGGTATGCTTTTTCTGGTCCTTAGTAATAAACTATATTTAGGCTCTTACAGTTCTTACGGAAGTACTTTAAAGTTCATACACCTTCACTAGAATCATTTGGATAATTTTAGCCCTGCAGTTGACAATCTCTACTGAATTAAAGGTAAAAGGTAGCTGTTAACTAAAGCTACATGACATCACAAGGTGGAACAGAGCATTTTGAGCTTTGGAGATGTACACACACTAAACAAAATATACAAAACTCTTCCTCATCCTCTGGGGTCCTCTACCAGAGCCCAAAGAGCTTGAAGGTTCTGCACAGTTCCTAGTTACAAGGTTATCTACTGTATAAATTATGTCCTTGATGTTACATGTCAGATCAGTGGTGAGGTGACCACACTTTATGCACATAACCCTGTGAATAAATGAAAGAGAAATTAGTCAAATGCCATTCTGTAGAGCATTTCAGGCAAAGCAATAGCATTTGCACAAAGACAAGCCAGTGGCATAACCTTGTCATAAAAACTGCAGGGTCCTCCAAAACCCTATCATAATTTTGTGCACCTAAACTAATGCGGTCCAGGGACTTTTGTTTACACATCAGCCCAAAATGTCTTGTGGTTAATGTCTATATTTTATTATCTACAGGGAAAAAAATGCCTCCGAGTCCCACCGTGTTTTAAAAGAGGTGGGCACCAAATTGAAGTCGTACCCATTCAACTTTAAAGGATCCACTATTCTGAGCGGGCAGGACGAGGGGGCTTTTGGCTGGGTCACTGTCAACTACCTACTAGAGAACTTTGCAAAGGTACAATCAGTCTACTGACCAAATGTCTAGAACAGGTTTTCTGAAATTCCTAATATCCAGGCCTTATATTGCACTTAGTCTTCAGTGTCTGGAAGTAACTAAATTGTAGCCTGCTGAAAATGTATTCAGAATTTTAATTTTCAGTAGGTTTGAAACAGTCTAAATTAAAAAGGTGTTTAAAAGAAATGTTAAATATGATATGCTAAAAAAAAGTATGAGATTGTAGAGTAACTGTCCTTTTGTGTTCATTAATAAGTATTTAATATTGTGCATGTCACTTAAATAAGTTTTTTTGTGTGATGTGGGAAGGGAGCAGATATTACAAGTCTATACTTCTTTCTGCTCCTTATCATTCACATTCAAACATAATTATTTTATATTCATCTTACATGAATGTAACAAATAAAAAAAGAGATTTTTGAAATGTATTATATAGTAACTCTTTCATTTGCCTTGTCTTACCATACAGGCTCTGCAAAGGTAGATACATGATGCCATGCTCTTATATTGTCTATGGAAACTGCTTACTCATAACATTTTGACCACTTTCACAATAAGTAAACCTCACTGAAATCCTTCCTCTTTTAGTATTACAACAGCAACAGAAAAAAATATACTGACATATATAAGGGCCGAGTGTTGTTAATTATAACGTCACATCTTTTTTTGTAGTCGTAGTTGTAGAGGCGTACTGAATACAAAACAAAAATGGAGACACAAACAACTTGCACTATGAGTAATGGAATTTTGTGTTAGTTATTTGATAATAACTGAGTCATCTTTAAAGGTGCATTGTGCAACCTTTCTGGTGGAGGGTCCATCAAGATGTTATTGCTTTGTCTGGAATGTCTCCCAGTATGGTTTTAAACCTTTCTATCTTCATGGAGATCAAACCAAGAGACAAAGAGACAGACCAAGTTACAGGTCTAGCTTTCTAGGTATTTTTGAGCTATAAAACCACCTGCAATTTAAAAAAATGTAAGGTAGACCTGTTTAATGTCATACTGTGGAACATTCCAGGCAGAGCAATGATAGTTCTGTAGAAACGAGCTACACTGTGTGGTGGTACAATACATGGGACTGACTGATGGACATGATGTTGTCATTCTGCATCAGTATCTCCTCCCTCCTTGCCTGGCTAATCCAGAATAATATCCCTGTGAATGTTTACTACAGAGGGATATTAGTCTAATCACACCTCCCTCTGCTGCGCCTCTAGCCAGGCTCAAACACACCCATGCAGTCAGATTGGTTTATTTCAGTGTGAGAAATAAAGGAGCTCGTTGATCGTCTTTCATTTTAGAACATAATTTTATTTTACAGTTTGCTTTGCTCACTGATTCTGCAAAGATATTCACTGTTTTTTAGTCCGCTTTGATATTTATTATTTATGTATTTTTTCTTAATTTTTTTTCCCTAACTAGCCATTTTTGTTTTGATAAGAACTGACCGTGCATGTCTTTTGACTACTTCACCTTGTCAGTCATTTCAATCTCACATCTTTGTAAAGTATTGGAAAAGTGTGTCTTCCGGATCCCGGGCAAATTCCAACCACTACCATATCTGTACTTTTACTTAAGTAATAAAATTGAGTGCTTCATCCATCACCGCCAAAGACCCAACAATGTCATGCTATTTGCTAAACCATATACCAATACCAGTGATACTATTGTTGTCTTCTGCCAAGTCAATCTTCATTAAATCTAATCTTCTGCTTTTCAGTATGGTTTTGTGGGGCATTGGTTGAATCCTGGTAAAGACACGATCGGTGCTTTGGATTTGGGTGGAGCCTCGACTCAGATAACATTTCAAACAGAGATACAGTTAGAGAACCCTGACAACTCCAAGAAACTAAAGCTCTACGGACAAGAGTACCAGCTGTACACTCACAGCTTCCTCTGCTACGGACAAGACCAGTTCCTGCGCAGACTGCTGGCTCTCCTCATCACCGTACGTCACAGTAATCTTTTTTGAAAATTATTTTCTCATCTTCCATCATTCAGAATCAGTTTTATTGCCATTGTTAGTTAAAAAACTTTACTAACTACTTCTTTGATACACACTATACAATAAATAGCAGAACAAAAAAGGTGAATAAAGACAGCTTCTTAGATAAAATCAGATCTTCACAAACAACTTCTACTATAAACTACAACTTGTTCCAGAATAATAATATAAACTACGATAAAGTAGAAATAAGGGAAAGCATTAAAATAAGGTAAAAATATACTTTGATTCACATATATAAAATTAACAGTATGGGCAGAAAGATATCAGAGCAAGTAGGTTAATTACAGTTATTTAAAGTGACAGTAACTAATGTTTTAAAGTGACAGCTGTTACAGAGTGCAACAGCAAAGAGCATGAAACTGTTCTTGTGTCCTGACTTTTTGTTGCAACTGTGAAAACATTATCACACCTTACCTAATGTCTGCTTTTTCATGTAAATGACACTTAGTATTCCCTTTGTCTTTCACCTATTTTCTGAAGTGGTGATATTAGACGTGTGATTTGATGTAAAAAAAAAAAAAATATATATATATATATATATATATATATATATATACACACACACACACACACACACACATATATATATATATATATATATATATATATATATATATATATATATATATATATATATATATATATATATATATATATATATATATTCTGTTCACTTTGTTTCTTTTTCAAGGTGCACCATGTAACTTTTCTGCTGAAGGGTCCATCATCAGCTTGTTTTCATAGAAATGTTATTGCTTTTGTTTTAGGTTTTTTTCAATTACATGTGGTTTTATTGCTTAGAACAGCTCAAGAAACTTGCCTTCTTACTGTTAGTAGCGCCCGCCTCTCCTCTCCGCCTCTCCACCGCCTAACTTAAATGCCATACTGTAGAGCACGGGTGTCAAACATACGGCCCTGGGGCCAGATCCGGCCCTCCAAGACCTTCAATCTGGCCCTCGGCTGATTTTCTACTAAAATATTGTAATTATATTTTCTATTAAAATATTGGTAATTTTCTGTGGTGCTTATCATAGCAGCATCTCCAGTGTCTCTGTACGTGGCCCCTCCCACCAGAGCAGCACAAATGAAGACTTGTCTCTTTCCAAATGCTCTTAAAGGACGATCGTTTTGACTGTTGACACCCTCACCCTCATCAGCAAAATGGCCAAAATGAGAAAAGTGGATGACGAGTGCAGGATTTTACAAGAAAAATTTACTTATTCCTATTTGAAAAACAAGTTCATGTTAAAACATCGTGTTGAAATTGCATTTTTCTTAAAGTTTCAGGTTGTTCATAATATTATAATATTTTGTAAAAGAAAGAGTTCATCAATTAAAAAAGACTTCTGTAATAGATTTGCATTTCTCTGCACAAATATTTGAACTTATTGTTATTTTTGGGGTTTATATGTCATGAGTTTTCTGATCCGGCCCCTTTGGGATCAAAGTAGGTTGGATACGGCCCCCAGACCAAAATGAGTTTGACACCCTTGCTGTAGAGCATGCCAGCCAAAGCAACAACATCTCCATGGAGACAAGCAGGCTGTAGACCTTCTACCAGAAAACTTAAATAGTACACCTTTAAATATATCCCGGAGCATTTGTGAGAAGAGTGAAACAATAATTCAAGATTTAGTTTTGATTGTGATTAATTTTGCAGTCTTTTTTTTCCAGACTCAAGGTGTAAGTAATGGCACAGTGTTCAACCCCTGCTATCCCAAAGACTACAGCACATCTGTAAACCTGGAGGCAGATGTCTTCAGCTCTCCTTGCACCAAGAAATACAAACTCCAAACCGTAGATCTGAAAAGCGATGTTACACTGCAAGGCACAGGCAACCATCAGCAGTGTCTATCCTCTGTCCAGAAGCTGTTTTCTTTTGACAAATGCAACTTCTCCAGGTGCAGCTTTGATGGAGTCTACCAGCCTGCCACATCTGGGAAATTCATGGTAAGCAATCTGTACCCTGCATTGATGGGACGTAACAAAGTAAAAGTAGTAAAGTTCTGTTAAGTAAAAAATTTAGGTATCTGTACTTACGAGTGGATACTTTTTAGTTTTACTTCATTACATTTGAGAGCAGGTGTCTGTACTTTCTACTCCACTACATTTTTGAATGAGATTGAAAAATTAAAGTATTTTTTAATATAGCTGAGACTTTCTGAAAAGGCTGGGCTTATTAGCATGTTCATAGTTTGAGCAATCAAACAAATACAAATAAAAAATGAAAAAATATTGATTCAGTTGTTTCTGTTAAACAAAATTCAGCACAAATGTCAAAATCACTACATTTGACGTTTTATTAGACCTCAAAATCTGCACAAAATACGGGTACTTTTACCTAAGATTTTTTTCATGTGAATCTTTCACATTTACTTATTAGTATTTTTTTTTATCCGGTATTAGTACTTCCACTACTGGTAACTTGTTATGTTGTATAGTGGTAAATTCTCACAGTATGATAGAGGTCTCCATAGTTCAAATAGCAGTATTGTTGCTGTCAATTGTGGACAGAACCCAGACGAATCTAGAAACCGGACTAAATCAGGACTTATCCAGACTAATGTAGACACAATACTAAATGTTGACCCTTTTACCCTTAATAAACCAAGTCCGACTGACTAAAATGTTCATATGTAATGGTCTTATGTCCTCTACAGGCTTTCTCCGCCTTTTACTTTTTCAATAGCTACGTCACCGCACTCACCAACATCTCAGACCCACGGCGTATGAAGGAGGCAAGCCAGCTTGTCTGTAACATGAACATCAAGCAGGTAAAAGAAATTAGTTTATAAGCCATAGATCAAATTTTTGAGTAAATGGGTCCATTTGGTGAGACTTCCATGTTCTCTTTCCAATACCAAGAGGATATGCTGGTAAAGTAGAACAATAGATGCACTGTTCTTATCTAAATTCTTCATAAATCAATGTGGAAGTGAAAGATTAAAAGCCTGTGTTTTGTGTTTCTTGAGAAAGACACTTACTGTAGACAACGTTTCTCTGAAATTAACACAATGAAACTTTAGGAAGAAGTACTACACCAAAACTAACTGTGTAATGTGTAAAAAGAGGATGTAAAAATGGATAGAAAGTGAATGTATTGTATTTTGTCTTGTAGTAGTCATTCAAATCTTATCTTAAAGTACGTACAGTCAGAGGTATTTATGTATGTGTATGCATAAACGTTACTGTTTTGCCAAAAATGTTCACCAGTATGGCATTATTTTTTTATCTATCTGGCATTTATTCAGTTACAGGGTTTTTATTGCTCAAAAATACATTGATAAACATGCATTCTTTCTGTGTGTAAGGTCATCTTTGCACAGATCTGACCTGTAACTTGGGTAACTTGGCCTGGAGACTACATTTATTGAATTCTGTACACATGATTTTGTATTCTCACAGATGATGGCGATCACTAAGCAGCCCGAAAAATATATGAAGAATGTCTGTGCTGTGTCCAATTACATGCAAGTTCTTCTAACAGAGGGCTACGGTTTCAACAACTCTACGCTTCCCATGATTGCCTTTGAGAAGAAGGTAAGAGAGGTACACACAGTAAAATGCACACTGCTAAGATTATTGACAAAACTTAGTTGTAAATTCAATCATATAAAAATAAAACACATTTTATTTTTTTATCATTTTTGTTAAAGAGGGGGTTTTATGCATAACTGATTTTTTGGAGCTATACGATTTTAAGATTCATCAAACACTCATGAAAAACATGTCTGCAGTGGTTTTATATGTAATCCATGCATGTTTGAGCAATCAATTTAACAAACCTGATGCAATATGTAGTAGTTTTATTTTGAGATGGCATTTTGAAAGTACTAGTGCACACAGCAAGGAGAGGGGGACTCAGAACATCACAATATAATATAATATAATAACAATTCTCAAGTTGCAAAAATGGCAAGGGACTGGTGTCAAATAAGGCATAATTATTTAAATGTATATGTACAAGTAAATAGAAATAAAGTAATACAAATATACCTCATAGAAGTCTAACACCCTATCGTTAAATGATGCTGTGTGAATACGTCCCTCAGCAGTATACCAGTCTCATGAAATTATTAATTAATGGAAAGGTACAGATTTGAGGAAACCTGTTTTATTTTGCAGGCCGGAGGGGCATCTGTGGGCTGGTCTCTGGGCTATATGCTCAGCCTTACCAGTCAGTTGCCACAGGAGAGACTCAGTGTGTTGAAGGCCATACCCCCTGGACCCTGGTCAGGACTCGTGATCCTCTTCGCTGCTCTGCTCCTTATGACTCTGGTTCAGTTAGGTTGGCTGTTCTGTAGAAAAAACAGTCCTAAGATGGGCGTGGTGTAAAAAATTATACCTTTGTGCAACTGGACACCTCTTTAAATGGGACATTTGTATACAAAAAAATTGTGGAACTTTTATGCTAGAAGCTGGCCTGTTATCATCACAATTGTCAAATGAACCTCTTTGCAATATTGAATAATTAACTTCAGAAATGAGAATATAAAATTATTGATTGTGTTGGTGTACTTTTTACCTCTTAATAAATCTTTTTTTTTTTAATGATTTTCTCTTAATGAAACTACCATTTTTCTTTTGTTGGCAGCCAGCTCCTTCATTTTGTCAGTAATTACAGTACCATGTAGTTCTGTAAAGTATGGTTAAATGTGTAAACTATTGATTGTGTTGTGTTCGCTTTTATAGACTTGATTTTGATAGGAGGGAAAACCTAAGTCTTGATCCAAATTAATTATTGTGAAGCAGTGCCCCCTAGTGGTTACACTCTAAATTGAATACAATTGAGTACAGTATACAGTACAGTATATGCAGTACTGAAGTATGATATCATACTCCTAGATGGGGGACGAGAGACAGTTTTCCCTAATAATTACATGGTATTTTCATAAGAAATATTTACTACGCAAATTCACTAATGTTAAACCTGGTCATTTACATAGTGAATTAACCACAGAATGTTATAATATTGTTAAATGTTAAACGTTAGGTTTAACATTTAACAATATTATAACACTGCCGTACCCAGCTTACTGAAAGAATTGATGTATTTCAAGGTACTGCTTTAGAGGGCAGCAAAACCCTACCTTCATCACATAAGCGGAACTATCCAGCTTGTAATTGTTTTTCGGGGACTGTTTACAAAGTTGTAACGCGGGATGTTCATGGTTTCCATTGACAGGAAAGATACAAAACTGACTATTCACAACCAATTTAACTTGCAATTCACCACGGAATAAGGCTGCGTTCAGACTGCAGACTGAAGTGACCCAAATCCGATTTTTTGGCTTCTATGTGACCTGTATCTGATCTTTTAATGACAGTCTGAACAGCACAGATCCCATTTTTTCAAATTCGACCCAGGCCACTTGGGCTACATTCAGACTGCAGGACTTAACGCTCAAATCCGATTTTTTTGTGAAATCCGATGTTTTTGTGAAGACGTTCACATTTCCAATTAAATGTGACTTGTATGCGATCCCCTGTGTGAACGTTAAACAGCCCCAAAGTGTCCCGCATGCGCACTGGAGGACACGATGACGTCATCCACCGCGAGCGTGCTCTGTGTTTACGGAAGTTGTCCAAACATGGACGCGAGCATTGAGCACCTGGCGATTTTAAAGTTCTTCTCGTACTGGAGCCAGAACATGAACAACTTACTTGTTTTAAGGAGGAGATTGAGAAGGAGAAGGACGAGGTTTTTGGCCGTGGCGTTTTGTTGGACAGCAGCAGCGACGTCCATTGAAAGGAACGTGTGGATGTGGAGACGTAGCCAAGAGTGGTGAGTGGTGATGTGCTTCGCTTCAGTGACACGGAGTTCATTAACAATTTTCGCCGACTTCAGCGCAGAATAGTGACGTTTGTAGCTTGTTGATAACGTGTAGGTGGGATGAATGCGCTTTGGCCATTCAGACTGAAGTCGCATGTCAAAAGATCGGATATGTATCAGTTTCAGGACCACATATCAACAGTGTTGTGCAAGTTCAAACTTTTCATGAACTAGTTCAAAGTTCAGTTCACACTTGTTCAAAATGAATAGTTCACGTTCATAGTTCACAATTTTAATTTTTAACTAGTTCAAAGTTCAGTTCATTTTATATTTAGGTGAGATCTGTAAATGAAAGGCTGCATTTATTTTAGACTAAACCAGGTCTAAATCAGGACTGAACCAGGACTAAAAAAGAATTGAACCAGGAATAAACCAAGACTAAACCAGGACTGAACCAAAATTGAACCAGGTCTAAACCAGGACTGAACCAGGTCTAAACCAGAACTGAACCAGGACTAAACCAGGTCTAAACCAGGAATAAACCAAGACTAAACCAGGTCTAAACCATTACTGAACCAGAACTGAACCAGGACTAAACCAGAACTAAACCAAGACTAAACCAGGACCAAACCAGGACTAATCCTGGACTAGAACTTGGAATCTAGGACCGCCCCTGAGAGAACCCCGAGTGCGATCGGGCATAAGCTGCGTTTAGCTCAGTGGAGCGCGGACTTCTGCGTCGGTCCTTTCGCTCAGGATCACGGTCTACGCGGGCGCACCTCCGGCGTTTCACCGCTGCTGATATCGCGGTGATTTTAGCAAATTTGTATGAAGAAAAACGAAAAACCCACCATTTCAATCCAGGTTAAAAAAGCATTGTGACGCGCGTTACTGACATATGTACCAAGTAAAATAATAAGCGCGCGGAGCAGCACGTCCTGTGCGTGTAGATTTCAGAAAATAGGATACATCCTATTTTTTGACGCTCTACACGAGTTTAGGCGCATATCCCCGTCAAAATACACAGAGCGCATGTATCTATTGTTGTATTTGTGCATTTACCATCAGCACATTGTGCTCCCTGGGCAGTTGTGTATCATGTGAAAGAGCCCAGATCCACATAGACTGTTAATTAGTGCTTTGAAATTAACTTTTGAAAATCCTTGCGTTTGCCGTGGTCAGCCTGTACAGAAGGTAAATACAAGCAGCTAAACGCGCCCATTCAAGTTTGATTGACTTTCCCATTGAGAGACACAAGAGCCCGTACGTTCCGCTAAAGCTGCCGGTGGAGTCGCCTTCGCGTTGACACGCGGCTGTGGTTTCGCGAGGTGAAGTGCGAGCAGATCGTCACTCGTCAAATTCCGACGTTTAACTGAACCCCAACAGTGACGTACGTCGTTCATCACACATAATTTGAACAAATTCACGTTCAAGTTCTTGATTTACAAAAGTGTTGCGTTCAGTTCAGAGTTCACTGAAAAATGAACGTGTTCAATGAACGCGTTCTTTTGAACTCGTTCATGCACAACACTGCATATCAAGTGTCCTGGGTCGCATTTGAAAAAATCGGATCTGTGTCAGACTGTCATTAAAAGATCAGATACAGGTCACATAGAAGCCAAAAAATCGGATTTGGGTCACTTCAGTCTGCAGTCTGAACGCAGCCTCGGATGTGGTCCTGAAAACGATACATATCCAATCTTTTGACATGCGACTTCAGTGTGAACGGCCAAAGCTCATTCATCCACGCATTATCAACAAGCCACAGACGTCACTATTCTGCGCTGAAGTAGGCGAAAATTGTTAATGAACTCTGTGTCACTGAAGCGAAGCACATCGCCACTCACCACTCTTTGCTACATCTCTGCATCCACACGTTCCTTTCAACGGACGTCGCTGCCGGTGTCCAATAAAACGCCATGGCCAAAAACCTCGTCCTTCTCCTTCTCAATCTCCTCCTTAAAACATGTAAGTTGTTCATGTTCTGGCTCCTGTACGAGAGGAACTTTAAAATCTCCAGGTGCTCAATGCTCGCGTCCATGTTTGGACAAATTCTGTAAACATAGATCACGCTCGCTGCGGTTGACGTCATCGTGTCCTCCAGTGCGCATGCGGGACACTTTCGGGCCGTTTAACGTTCACACTGGAGATCACATACAAGGCGCAGTTGCATATGTTGTTATTTGGGTGAATAATTATCGGGCAACATGTTTGCGGGGCTTCCGGAGCTCGGGATTTCCAACGGAGAGGATTTAAAGGAAACTCTCACCAACTGCACGGAGCCACTGAAACCTATCGACCAGTTTCAGGTTTGATCACTTGATAAATACTTACTGATAAATACTTTTATACTTAACATGTTTTTTATGGTATTCCATTTGTATAACTTTAGATTAAATAACTAATTTGTGTTAGCATTAGCGTCATTCAATACAGTAAATCAAAAGACATTGTCACACATTAGTGGTAACATACCTGGAAGAACAGAGGAGTAAGGAACCAAATAAATAAAATTAACTATTGTATTGCGTTTAGCATACATATTACATACATAATTCACCACTAACTGGAGATATATTAATTACATGTTTACCTATGTTCAGTGTTTAGTTTTTGGGTTTGTGCTCTGTATGCAGTATAGTCGCGGTCCCTTTAAGACCCGTTGACGTTTGAGGCACGCTGTTCTGTTTACCGTTATTAGCCGTTTCTTGAGAATTGTGAGTGCAGTTAAAAAAGCCACACACGATTTTTTGTGTCTAAAATGTGAGAAGTTGTCGGCTCCTTTTTACTACGCATAACTTCCACACTATGATTTCAACACTTCACACTGCCCACGGTCCAGATCGTACTTTCTGACTTATATGGTGACATAAAAAGCCAACATTAAAAAAATACATTACTTATTTCTACTTCCAAAGATTCTCATTATTTTTCTTATTATCATTTTTATAACTAGAAAAATCGCAATTATCTACTAACTGAATAATTTTTCATATTTACAAATTGCAGTCTGTTACTGCAGCTACTTTTGATTAGACCCACTGTGTTAATTTACACTGTTTCACGTTTGTTTTCCTTTCCTGACAGATGGAAAATGGCATCCTGCTGCCCACTCTGCAGTCTGCTCTCCCATTTCTGGACCTTCATGGGATACCACGGCTGGAGTTTCACCAGTCTGTGTTTGACGAGCTGCGTGAAAACCTTATGGAGCGAGTGGCCATTATCGCAGAGGGAAAAGAGGAGGACCGGTAATGTTGGCTATGGAGGTCAGATTTTACAAATGATGAGACACTGGAAAGCTATTTTTTTGTTTGTGTGTTTTCAGATATTCCAAACTGGAGGAGTTGTTGGAGAAGAGCTTTCCTTTGGTGAAAATGCCTTCTATTCAGCCAGTGGTGATGCAAGTGCTCAAACATCTTCCAAAGGTATAAAAAATTAACTATCAAAGATTGTAACAGCGAAACTTTTAATAAAATATTTTCTAAATACTTACAGTACTTTTCAGTTAAACATAACATCCAAACTGTGACGTATTTGATTTTTAAAATAGTTAATATTATATTAAAACCATCGTATGTATGTAAAGCTTTTACCAAAATTATATTAAAATAAAAGCTTTATTTTCTTCATTGTTTATTGCACTTAAATTAAAACATCCATAATTTATTACTCCAGGTTTGCTGGGGGAGGGCCTCTTCCTGCTTTTTTCATAGAAATGTTGTTCCTTTGCCTTTAATCATTTACAGTATGGAATAAAACTTCATAAAATCTAGCTACACAAGGTATGATTTTAACTTTCTATTTCTAGGAACATGCTGGTGATGTACCACCTCCGGAAAGTTACATATTGTAGCTTTAAGTTGACATAAAAATGATGCACTTAAACAGATAATATTTATTAAAAACTATTGAGCTAAATGTTGTAAATAAAATAATGTTTTCAATGCAAATATGCAATCATGTTTTAAGTAACACATTTTCTGATTGTATAGGTGCCAGAGAAAAAGCTAAAGATGGTAATGGCAGACAAAGAGCTGTATAAAGTGTGTGCGGTGGAAGTGAAGAGACAGATCTGGCAGGACAACCAGGCACTGTTTGGAGATGAGGTGTCACCTCTTCTCAAGCAGTACATCGTGGAGAAGGAGTCAGCCCTGTTCAGCAGTGACCTCTCCATCCTCCACAACTTTTTCAGCCCATCACCTAAAACTAGACGACAAGGAGAGGTAAGAGTCAAACAGCTTTTTCTTCTAAGATTTGAATGTTTTTCTCTCTCAGATCAGAAAATATAGAAATGACCCATGTTCCTGCACCGCAATTCTCCATAAATATACAAAAGCAGAATACAAAACAGTGCATCACAACTTCACAAACCTGATGTGATATGCAGCAGTTTCATTAGCAGAATGAGCGTTGATTGTAAATGTGCTTGCGCTCTGAGGAGATAGGGACTAATTATTTTTTAATATGCTATTTTCAACGAATATAGCATTTTTTTAAACAATAAAAGGTAACATGGTGATCTAAATATGTTATGTGTTTGCAATCAATACCCCATAGAAGTATAATGCCCACTATTTAATAACAAGTGACGAGATGATAGCCAGCAATTTACAAAATATGACAACATTATCTAACATTTTTTTTGTCAGAGGTCCAACTGTCTGATTTGCTGCATTGTTTCAAATGTTCTCTTCATGTAGGTGGTGCTAAAGCTGACCCAGATGATCGGAAAGAACGTGAAGCTTTATGACATGGTGCTGCAGTTTCTCCGGACTCTTTTTCTAAGAACTCGAAACGTTCACTACTGCACGCTCCGAGCTGAACTGCTCATGTCCCTCCACGACCTGGACATCAGCGAGATCTGCACTGTGGATCCCTGCCATAAAGTAAGCAGATAGAAAATGAAATCAATAGTCAAGACGACCATATTTTTTGAGTTCAGATTCTATAATGGATGATGTCTTACTGCCAGCTGGGGGGCAAGAACCAGTGTTTCCCATTGATAATATTGTGCTTTGATATGAACTAGCCAAAAGATCAAGTCACAAATGTTGAACCTGATCATTTCTATTACTGACTAGACCCATGTACTCACTGTATTACAATAAAAAACTGCAAATGTCATTGATCTCCCTGGAATATTTCACAGTATGACATTAAAAGAACTGTACCTAACATTTATTCATTTACTGCAGTTTTACTGCTCAAAAATATCTAGAAATACTGGCTCTCTGATTGTGCTTCTCCACAGATCTGACCTGTATCTTGGTCTGGTTTGGTTTCCACGAAGATAGAAAGATTTAATACCATACTGTGAAACATTCCAGACAAAGTAATGACATTTCCATGGAGAAAAGCATTTGACGGACCCTCCACAGAAAAGTGACACAGTGCACCTTTAAATATAACTGGCCTATAGATGGTTGTGGTGTCATCTGAAATCCAGGAATAGATGTGCAATGAGATGTATACAGGTTTAGATTGCAGGAGCTTTGAAGGAAGGGCCAGGTGGCTTCTTTATGATTGTTCAATGCCTGAAAGAACATATCTGTGATGTTTTGTGGTGGGATTCTGTTCTTACAGTTCACTTGGTGCCTTGACGCCTGTATTAGGGAGAAATTTGTTAATGGCAGAAGAGCCCGAGAGCTCCAAGGCATTTTGGACGGAGTGAAGAAAGGACAGGAGCAGGTCCTCAGGTAAGTCAGTTATTTTTATGGACAAAATGAAAAACATGAATTTATCTAAACTAAACATATATCATTTTATTTTCATCAGAGATCTGTCCATGATCTTGTGTGACCCTTTTGCCTGTAACACTCTGGTGCTGAGTATCATTAAGAACATACAGGAGCTGCTCAGTCAGGATGCACTACCCAGGGTGAGTTATAGTTAAAGCATAAAAACTATAAAATGTGTATAAAATAGATTCACAGATGCACCAACTTATTACACTGTTGAAAAACTGACTATCATTTTTTTTTTTTTTTTTTAATACTTCCTAGCAATTGCATAACTGTTATCTGGCAGCATCTTTGTTTGGTTGAATTACACCTTCCTTGTGCATAATTTGTCCCCCGTTTTAGATTTTTGGTGTTAATGATACAGGGGGAGGTGTTTGATACTTCCTGTATTTTTGTACTTTTCTTCTCAACTTTGTTCCCCACAAAACTGACACATATTTGCATATTTACATATTTACCACAAGTACTATCCCACCAAATTAAGTAATATTTACAAAAGCATGAAAACCTGTCATATGCACTTATATTTATGATTTCTCTTTCCTTTTAAATTTAATTCAGTGGTAATAGTGAATATAATATAGTATGATCTACTGATTTGTCATGCCCTATTTTAACTGAAAGGATTGATTGTTGCTTTTGTTACTTTAACAGGACAGTTCCGATTTGATGCTTCTCTTGAGGATGTTGTCTTTAGGTCAAGGAGCGTGGGATATGATTGACAGCCAAGTCTTCAAAGAGCCTCGTCTGGTCAGTCACCTCGTTTCATTTCATGTCCCTCTTAGTTATTTTGCTTAAGTTCTGCAATTATGTTGGCTTTAGTGCTAGCTTTGTCCTGGGTTGATCCTGTTTTAGAGTTTATACCAGTCTATCTAAATCTAATGTGTTTTTCCTCAAAGGTTTTCATTTATCCAATTTACAGTTTGGACTTATGTTGTATCTTACCTGTAGTTGTCATACTGAAATTTCTAAAACTGTAACTTGATTTTCATAGTAAGGTATAGGCTTGATACTCTCTACCGATCTCTATACCACTATGATAATAATATTTTTTCTTTTAAAAACTCTTTAATTAGACAACAGAATGATATTTTCAACATTAAATCCTATTTCTTTCTTTAATATTACTATGTGGTCCAGATACTTTTGACAACCCTAGTCCTACCTTGTCTATTCTTCAATTTTAGTCCAGGTTTTGTACTTGTTTAGTCAAAACACAATCAATAGGTTATAGGTTACAATAAGTTAAACTGGTGACTAGCTATGTCAAAATGAGCATATCATTATTAAAACATTATTCTCCTGATATTCCCTGTGTCTCTGTGATTAGGATTTGGAGGTAGTGACACGTTTCCTGCCGGCCATGATGTCTGTAGTTGTGGACGACCATATTTACGTTGTCGAACAGAAGCTGCCCAGTGAAGAGAAGAGCTCGCTGACATATCCCACTGCATTACCAGACGCTTTTATCAGGTATCGTGCAAAGAACTTCAACACCTTGGCCATGTCACTTCCTCTGTCTGAACTGCATAGAGGTGTGAAAAAAATACAAGCCACAAAATGCCACTGTTTTTCAAAAGTGACTTGATTGTTATCAGGTTCTGTGTTTTGCATCTTAATACTACTGCAAAATGACACAAGAGAAAAATTAACAAAATTAATGAAAAATAAATGAATATGGACAACTCCATATAGTATCTGTGAGTACAAATTAAAAACATGTCATTTAGTGTCGTTGGTGGTTATTTATCAATGACAATCAAGCCTGTCAAGATAACAAACTTTTACTTGAGATACCAAAAATATCTCAATTAGTAAACACTTCATGCCATTTTTAGGCAGGGTAATCCCAGTAAACCCTTTTCTAAATGTAATAATTGTGATGCTAATGTAGGAATTGCTCTCTCTGAAGCTTTGTTACTCAAACTGGACTAATCTGAGTTTTGTTTAACACAATCTGACCATAAAGAACTGATTTAGTTGAAACTACAACAGGTGAGCTGCTTTCTCCTGTTAAACAAATCTCTCTCAAATAACTTAGTCAAGTTAGTTAGTATTAGGAGTTTTTTCAGTTAGTCACTCTCACCACTTTGTTGTAAGTCAAACACCTGAATGGCACCATGTATACAATAATGATCAGACTCCTGAAAATGCGATAATTTTTATTTTTTATTTTTTCAGACAATCTTTAAGCCTTTTTTGGTAGTTATTGCTAATATGGGCATAGTGTTACCATGTTAACTGCTGAACATTCGCACTATAGGCATACAGGTAGAACACCCCCACTGTGATGTCACTGCACATTATCAATATGACCCTACATCTTAAATCTTACTGGTACAATTTTTGTGACAGGACAGCGATATTCACAGAAACTTGCACAAGCTTTTGGTACTTAATTCTTATGTGAGCGGAAAAACCAAGTAACAAAGACATGAACAGAATGAGTGATCCAATTTCAATGATCAAACATGAACTACAAGAGGAAAAACGTGTATAAAGTACATTTTGAATAGTTCATGTTTTTTTAGGTACCTGCAGGACAACAGAGTGGCATGTGAGATAGGGACTTTACTATGTACTGCACATCGCCAAACTACGAAACAAGAACGCTCTGCAGAGACTCCTGCCTTCTTTAGGTCAGTTCAGCTCTTTCCCTTAGTTTTAGCTTCATACTACAATTCAACCTGGAGAGACTCAGACAGACACAAAGTATAAATAAGCTTTATTGAACCCAGTAGTAGACCCCAGTAGAAGACATTGCAATGAAGGGTGTGGCCGGTTAGGTTTAGGAGCCTAGACATAGGAGGTGGAAAAGTAAAGGGGACAATGACAGGATGAGAAGCTGAGGGGGTGCTGGGGAGCAGGAGAGGCTCAACACAAACTGAAGCAGTTCTGTATCTGCAATGGCTGTTTAAATTGGGCAGACTGGGCACTGGCTGGACAAGGAGGGGGTGCAGCCAGCAAGGGGGGAGGAGTAAATTACATTAGCTCTACTTACTGCATTACTATACAGCTGTATAGTAATGTATATAGTACCATGTAGTTGTAGTGGACCAAACAGAAAGGCAAAGACAAGGTATAAAAATAAGTTTAAATTTAATAAAGCCAAAAAAGATATAATTTAACAAAGGCTCAAATTAGGCAAATTATTAACAAAAAAAAGCTGGGCCCAACTGGGTTTGTTAACTCAAAATCAAACTGAACAGAACAAAACTAACCCAACCAGACAAAGGAACAGGTGTGTTTAAATATACCTGAGGACCAACTAAAGCTAAACACAAGAGGGAGGAATTACACTAATTAACTAACTAAACCAATAACTTAATCAAAGTAAACAAAAAAGCAAATAATTATAATACAGAAAATAATAAGTGATAATAACATGACCTTAACACAAACTAAACAAATTAACTTAGTAAAACAAAACTAAATAGTGCTCCCCCCTTTGCTGAGTTCTGATGGTCTCTCCCAGGGTCCTCCATCCGGTGCTCAAAAAAAACAAAAAAGAACAAGTGTAAGTAAATTAGATTTATATTAACTAAAATGCGTGCACTCAAATTAGAACATAAGTCTAAATAACGGAATTAAATTATGTGTAGTGTAATTAACTTTATGTAAATAATAATGAAAATTAAATAATACTGACACTATAGAGTGGTGGCAGAGGGATCCACCACAGTAGTAATACATTACTGTACATTACTATACAGCTGTACCAGATTTTTACAGTCTCAAAAGCATGAAAAAACCTTTTTAAACAGTTTACAGTGGTCCAAAGTTATTCCTCATTTACCATGTGTGTTCTGAGCTAAGCCCATCATGATAACAAATTTTGAAATGTGATATATTGCTGAAGTAATGATAATATTAAAACTTAATTTATACCACTGACACAAAAACCCAAGAGCAGATTTAAACCACAAAAACTAATTGAAAAATTAATTGTTTTAATTCAAAATTCAATCTTATCATATAAGCATGTTTCACAATTTTTCAGAGCATTTTTGGATTCTATGCGAATAAAACGTGTTATAAATAGATGCAGCCAGTACAAAACAGGCTCATTTCTACCTTTACAGCTGCTTATACATATCTGTTCTAGGGTAAAACCAATTTTGCTCAGCTACAAAGAAAAAAATCTGATACAGTCACTTTAAGATACAAGACTCTCAGAAGGTATTTTTATTTTGTAAGCTTCATCTCTCTTATACAAAGTTGTGTGTTTTATTCCAGTGGAGACATACAATGACATGGCGTTTGGGGACATCTTCCTACACTTGTTGACCGGGCACCTCACCCTCCTCTCAGATGAGTTTGGGACAGAAGACTTCTGTTCTGTTGTCTTTGATGGATTTTTACTCACATCATTTTCAAGGTGACCTCAATTTTATATATATATGTGTGTGTGTGTGTGTGTGTGTGTGTGTGTGTGTGTGTGTGTGTGTGTATATATATATATATATATATATATATATATATATATATATATATATATATATATATACATATACATACATACATACATACATACATACATACATACATACACACTTTCTTATTGACACTTTTTTCCATAAATGTGAAAATTGAAACAATAGTGTTATACTTGGTCTGCTAGTTCCGCTTTACCACTCATTTAGAACTAGGGCTGAGTAATTTAATGCCTAGAAGTATAGTAGTTAAACACAATGTTTTATTTCAGTTATTTCTATTTTTTTCTCAATACCAGAGAAGTACCATTTATTTGATTTCTGTACATTAATTAGCATTTCTATAAATGTCCCACAAGGTAATTTTTCATTAGATTTTTATAACCGTCATTGTAAAATATAAGATTGTATTCAAAACTATTTTAACAATCGTTTAATCTTTTTATTTTTTTTTAAACCAAATTTAGACCGTGGGTAGTTATGGTAGTTGGCCAGGTATGGTAGTTCCAAATAATCTCAGTCGTACTACCCTACCCATACATGTAGCACTCTGAATTGAGTTCTACAATTTATCAGTCTGAAATGGCTCTCACTGAAACTGATTGCGGAAAAAGCAGAGTGCCATGATGACTATTTGAATCTGATTTGTTAAAGCCTCACAACAGCAGAACAAGCTAAACAATATAACTTTTGTTTGCACAGACATCTTCCCTGTCCATGAATGCATAAAGCTCTTACCTACATACATACACCAAGATGGATTCTTAGCGCTATGCAAGGTTAAGATAGTGCAAGGTTATGTGTAACGTCTATGAACCACTAATTTTAATTTGTGCATTTAATTTTAGCCTTTATTATCATTATTTAATTGCTGTCTCCTCTGTTACAGTAAAGAGAATGTCCACAGACACACTCTTCGAATGCTGGTTCACCTTCACCACAAAGTCCTGCCTTCTTACATGGAGACCCTCATGAAGACACTGGAGCCCCCTAAACAGGTTGGCTCTAAATAAACTGTCCTGATCTTTGACCTGAACACACTAAAAGCATGCTTTCACGCAATGATGCCGAACTTCACAAACTGACTCAGACATTTCAGATTGCCTAACAGAAATGACTGTAAGATCTCCTATGGGTCTTGAACACTTCTCCTTTATGCATTAATATATTTAAATGTATTCCTCTTCAAACATAAAACACCTAAACCTGACTACAGATAAACTTAACATCAAAGGAACAGTGTTTGTGTTTGTGGTGTCGTAGTATCTTTTGAAATAATAAAAAAAAAAAATGTTAATAGACTTCTAGGTATGATATCTGCACTACCAGTCAAAAGTTTTTCATTTATTTTTCTCCTTTAGTTCCATTATTACCGGTTCTTGCATTGTAGATGGCATGAAAACAATGAATGGACACATGGGGACTGTAGCAAACAAAAAATAAATTGTTAAAAAAAATTAAAAAATAGACACCCTTCGCACTGAAACCTGGCATTTCTTGACCCTTGACAAGGCTCATCTATGAAGTGCGAAGAGTGAGACTTCAGCCAGAGAGAAGTCAAGGGTTGGCAGTGCTGTCAACAAAGCAAAGGATGGCTATTTTGAGGATTTGAATAAAAAATATTAAAAAATGTTTTGTTGAGTTATTTTCTTTGCTACATCATACATTTGATGTCTTCAGTATGTATATAAAGTGTAGAGAGGAGTAAACATAAAGGAAAAAAAAACTATGAATGAGAAGGTTTGTCCAAACTTTTCACTGGTAATGTAGTTGACTTAAAGGTGTATTATGTAACTTTTCTGGTGGAGGGTCCGTCAAATGCTTTTCTTCATGAAGATGTTGTTGCTTCGTCTGGCATGTTTCAGAGTATGGCATTAAACCTTTTTATCTTCATGGAGACCACACCAGAACAAGTTAGATCAGATCTGTGGAGAGGCAACCCCGCTCACAGATATTTTTGAGCCATAATACCACCTGTAATTGAATAAATGTAAGGTAGATCTGTTTAATGCCATATTGTGGAACACCCTAAGCAGAGCAATGACATATCCATAGAAACCAGAAGGGCAGATCTCCAAATGAAAAGTTACACAGTGCACCTTTAAAATAAAATAAAGTTAAAACAAAATAAAAATTGGGTGGCAAAATCAAAACTTCTGACATTCCACAGTGCAGTGAACCGGTGAAGGAGTTGTACGCCCAGCTGACGGAGAAACTCGAAGCCCAGAAGAAGAGCCCACCTGCAGCCGATGAGCCGCCGTCTTTAGACCTGGGGCTGCACCCAGTGAGCGTGCCTCCCTCCAGCTCCACCCCCTCCACACCGCACTGAAGTGTAAGGGACATTCAAATGGATTTACTTTTTCCAGTTTAATATATATGATTAGAGTTCAACATAGATTCTCCTTTCCTACAATGAATTCAAGAACACTGGCTTACTTGAAATCCTTAGTTTCATGTGGAAAGAGACATTACCATAAACTGTGACTGGACATGTACATTTAGACTTTTGTTTTAAAGCGTAAAAATCCATCTGTCTATTTTGAATTGTAAGCCTATATTCATCTGATACATATAGCTTCATATTTTGGTAATGTCTGTTCTATGTTCACCCTTGATCCAAAAGTGGCCTTTATGTTTGATTTTATTTTATTTTTTTCTTAAGGTTGGAGTGTCTGCCAATTTGGTTCATCTTGTATTATAATAGTGAGTATTCCAGAAGACACTGCCCCCTGCTTTACTTTGATTTCAGAGAAAATGTGCCCCACTGAACACTGTTTGATCCAACTGCAGTTTCTTTACTGTTACATTTGCATTACTGTAATGGATCTGTTCATATTATTTGGTTTACTGTGTGACATTTTGGCAGTGTCATTTTTGAAATACTTGTAAATAAATAATTTAGTAATACTAAACTGACTGATTTCATACCTTTTAAAAATGCCCATAGCACATCTAACCATATGCAAGTAATGTTTAGAGAGAAATCACAGATTAGTGAATCTGCTGTTTTATTTTGTGTCAACAGAAGTGATCACTATATGACAATTGTGTGTTCTTCTTTCTCTGAAAACGCTTCCTGTGACAGCTTTAACTTTAACATGTGAAATCATTCAATGCAGACAGTTCCAGTTTGACACCTCAGAGCAACACAGGTAGGTCTTTATGAACTTGCATGCTTTTACAAATGGCAGTAAAAGTATTAGTTTATAAAGATTTTGAGTTGTATGGCTAATGTGACGTATTAAACATGTTTTTTTTTTTTATTGCATTTTTACAACTTTTTTACTTTTAATGTAAATAATAAGTTGTCAGTAATTTTCAGTGTTTGATTTGGGTTTAAGTGTAAGAAAAAGCACATGGGGGATGAGGGATCACCCTTTCTGTCACAGACGATAATATCCGGGACCAAAACATGAAAGAATTGTTTTTAAAATCTCTTAGCGCTGTTTTATATTTAAGAACTTTGATAAGATTTCCACAAGAAAAACCTTTTGAACCTTTTTCATTGCACTTTAACTCAAACATTGAAGCAGACCAGAAACCTACTGTTTATATTGGAAATACCACTGATAAAAATGGTAAAATGTAAAAATATAAGTATATGTATTATAATAGGGTAAATGGCGCCCTTTTTTTAATCTGCCACTACAGAAAAACTACCATACTGTGAAAATCAATGTTACTGCCAATCTTTGACCCACCTCTAGGACTAATAAAAATATAAATGCTCAGTCAATTTGAAATGTATTTTAAAAAATGATGATAGCATTAGCGATTGATCTAAAGCGAAATAATGAAGTTTTGGCTGCATATACTGCCCTGCTAAGGAAAAACTGCATACTTTGTCAAAATTGAATTTAGGCCAAAGAGCACCATCAGAAACACCTGTTTTATGTATTTATGTATTTATAACTCACCTCTGTCTTGTTTTTAAGAAATCTTGGTGTGAAATTTGCATTAATGACAGCTTCTTCAGTGATTCAGTAACTGCAGCTCAAAATGTTGTAACTAACAAACAACTCATACTGCAACATACTTAGTTCTCTAATTCTGCAATGGGACAAAAAGACTTAACTTTCACAAATATGTTTTCTCAGACCTCATTTTTGTACTTAACTGTACATTCAGAGGTCAAAAGGTGAAAGTGGTGGTGGTTGTGATTGATAAATACTAACTCATCATACAGTCTCACATAAACACACTGTCATATATATCACATAAATGTCATATATTTAAGGACATTTTTCTCAGTTTAACTGTCAGGGCAGTTTGTGCGTTCTTTGTAGGGCAGCATTGGTCAAGGAAAGGGTTAAAATATTTTTTAAATTGTGAAAAATGTGACAGAAATGTCCAATGTGTGAGTTTTTATATGTATAAATATAAAAATGAAACATTTTTGAATGCTTTGTATGTGGAATACTTCAGCTTGTGTCGTTTTAAAAAATATTTATTATGTCTTAACATAATTAGCAGTAACATTAGTGTTAGCATTGAGACACAAACATCTCTTTCTAAACACAGTAGTGTCCTTCGCTTAACTATTCTTTTTATTTGTGTACTTCTTTAACATGTTGTCATTGACATCTTCCTGTTCACCGCCTTATCTTTAGTTATTCATTTTAGTAAAACCCAGCAAAAACCACACAGATAAAAGGAAAACAGGAAGTAGTGATGCTAACAGTGAGGTTGCGGGCACTATTGTGCACAGAGCCTGTAGGACATGAGTTTGTATGTTAAGCATGTTGTGCCATCACCACAGGGACTAAACGGCTCTAACGCTACCTGTTTTTCAAGGCTAGAACTGTCTTTTCCACAGTGTTCATGTTGTGGAGATACAGGTACTATTTTAGGAACTATTTTTAAACACATATCTAAACAGAAAATCCAGTGTCTGGCCTGATAAAACCAACAGGAAAACAGCAACTGCACAAAGCAGATATGAGACGCTGTGGGTCACACACAATGGATGGCTGGCTGACAGCTCTGAAATCTGATCATTGACCAGAGGTGCCCTGCTGGACTCGTATATGCTTCCTCATCTTGATGTATGCTCCTCAGACCAAGTTTGTGGATCTCGATGGCTGAAGGAGCCTATACCTTATCACACATATGGGATGCAGTCCCGGAGAAGGTGTCAGAGAGTAGGGGGCTTAAGCTTCATCTACTGTTTAAAATAGAAGGTCAAAATACCATTTACTCTCTGTAAAAAATTTCATAGCACATCCAAGCATCTAAACTTACCAAAGATCAATTTTGAAGTTACAGAATATTGAGCTTCTCTGAGTGTATGATCCATTTTAGGCTATCGTCACATATGCTGGCAGATGTCATAAAACTAACAGAAACCAATCCTCAAGCCATCCTGTCTAATGTGAATATTTTGATTGGCCATTATCCAGTCATGTGGCTCCGTTTACTTGAGGTTATTATAAGACCTTACAGGAGTCAACATTGTGCCTTGCAGTTATAGTCCCTCAAGACGTTGAGGATAGAACATACCACACAACACAATACATTTTGTTCTCTAAGGGGACACGCAATAAACTATAGTGACATAATATGAATAAGCAGGGATAAGAGATAAACATACTGCATAGCACTCTTTTTATAGGAGGCTTTGGAGCATTGTCATTTTGGTATTAAAATATTCGTATTAATATGTTCGCCATTAAGTCATCTTTTTTTATCCAGTCTATTTTTTCGAAAGACCAATAAACCAAATACTACTACACGAATGCCATCGCATGAAGCTTCAGGAAGACTACATGAAGTAAACATGTAAAGCAGATTAAAAAGTCTGACAAAAAGAACTGATACTTATCAGTTTAAAACTGAAGACAAAATGAACCTTGAGTAAAGGTTTCCACATATCCTGGAAATCCTGGAAAATTTGAAAAAGGCCAAATGTCTTGGAAAATACATATTTTGTCCCTTGAAAATATCTCCCTCTTTGCTGAATGAAATAGTAATAGAGACTGTTACTGTCATCACAATGAAAAAATTTATTGGATTTTGGAAAAAAAAAATTAAAGAAACTTCTAAAACCGACTAAAATTCTTAGAAATTACACCTATTTTGTACAAAATTTCTTCAAAAACTCCATAATCCTTCAAACTCCATAAATTACACAATTATATTTATAAATACCCATCTCTCTCCAGGTTGGATTATTGTCTTCTTCAGTATGAACAACAGCAGTGACTCTGGGATCTGCCTGCCCTCTGCTGAGCACATGTCCATCCCTGTGCTCATGTGCCTGGTCTTCTTCATGGGTTTCCTCCTTAACATCTTCAGTCTGTGGGTCTTCTGCTGCCGTATGTCATCATGGAGCGCTGGGACCATCCTCCAGTTCTGCCTGGCTCTGAGCGACGCCCTGGGTGCTCCTGTCACTCCACTTCTTGCTGTTTACTTTGCCATGGGGAATGACTGGCTGTTTGGACAGATGCTGTGCACTGTCACTATTGCTCTCCTGAGCTCCCAGTTCTACGGCAGCACTATTTTCCTCACTCTGATCAGCTTTCACAGGTATAAAGCCGTGGTGCACTTCAACAAGAGCTCCAGAATGAAAGACAAAAGCTTCATCATGAAGCTGTGCGCTGGAGTGTGGCTCTTCCTGATAGCACACTCTTTGGTTTATGGATTTGGTGTTCCTGCAACTAAAGTAGGGAAAAGTCACACAATGTCACAGCTTCAGCCAGGTGTCTCTGACCAACTCTTTCTTCATCATCGGTTGTGTTCTTGTCTCAGTTGGCTTCCTGCTTCCTCTCAGTATCTCTGCCATGTGTTATTTCCGAGTCAAAAACGCTCTCACTTGTCTAAACAACATCACAGCCAAAAGTCTCAAAGT